>NC_050450.1:61989220-62289220 GCF_903995425.1 Onychomys torridus
AAAAATAGAGGAAAGGACAAATAGTTAGAAGAAAACAATTAAGTCCCTGAAAGAAAATCATGAAAAAGCAAGTGCAACAGATGACAGAACGTCCCCAAGACCTGAGAGGGAAAATTAGGAAAAAAATGAAGAAGACCACTAACAGAAGAATGCTGGAATAGAAAAATCTGAGTAAACAAACAGGAACGTCAGAGGCAAGTTAACCAACAGAATGGCAAGAGATGGGAAGAGAGGATCTCTTGGTGGTTGAAGATTACGGTAGACAAAATAGTTCATCAGTCCCAAAGAAAACACTTAAAAGCCAACGAAGTCAATGACCCAAAATGTCCAAGAAAGTTGGAACACCATGGAAAAGACCAAACCTACCAATAATAGGATAGGAGGAAGGAGAAGAATACCAACTCAAAGGCACAGTAAAATATATTAACAAATCATAGGAAGAAAAAACTTTCCCAACTTAAAGAAGGAAATGCCTATGAAGATACCAAGAAGCCTATAAGAACACCAAAAAAGGACTAGACCCCCCCAAAAAAAGTCCCCTCACCACATAATAATTAAACAACTAAATGTACAGAGAATAAAGAAAGAATATTAAGGGGGACAGCAAAGAAAAGCCTAAGTGATTAGAAAGGCAAAACCCACAGAATAGCACCTTGATGCTCAATGGAGACTTATGAAAAGCCAGAGGACCTGAGGCACGACAGATATAATGCAGACCTAAGAGACCATGGATGCCAGCTAGACTAAAGATACCCAGCAAAACTGGTCAATCATCATAGATGGAGTGAACAAGACCTTCCAAGACAAAGCCAGATCTAAAACAATACTTATCCACCAAACCCAGGCCCTACAGAAAGCACTAAACAAGAAAAATTTTCACCCTAAGGAATCATAACACCCTCAAAAACATAGCAAAAGATAAGAACCAAAGCAGTAAATCCCAAAGGAAGAAAAGTAGCACCACACACTGCAACTTTAAAATTTAATAATAATAACAGCAGATGAACAAACACTGGTCATTAATATCCCGTAATATCAATGGACTTAATTCCACCTATAAAAGACACAGACTTACAGAATGGTATAGAAAACAGGGACCCATCTTCTGCTGCATTAAAGAAACCACACTCAAAATTCTCAAAGATAGGAACAACTGCCTAAGGAATAAAAGCCTGGCGGAAAAGACTTCAATCAAAATGGTCTAAAGAAGCAGCTGGTTGTAGCCATCCTAATATCTAGCAAAAATAGACTTCAAACTATAAATCAATTATTGTGAAATTATTAAGGCCACTCCACGTAGTTAAAAAGGAGGGTTTATTTTTGTGGGTAAACTTACAAATGAAGGGGTAGGTTACAGGTCTGGCAAGGGTATAGCGCAGTCCGGCGGTGTTCTCTGGAGAACTCTGCTCGGTCTACCTCCGCGTCCAGAGTCCGCGAACCAAGAGAGGAGCTCCTCTCGATCCTGGCGTCTCCCTTCCTCCTCCCCCGCCTGGTGCGTGCCAATTACCGAAGCCTTCAATGGGGATTGGAACTTCCAGGCCAATGCCTGGGATGGCTACCCACTACAATCAAATCAATAGAGATCATGAAGGGTGTTTAACATACTCATCGGCTGGAAAGATCCACCAAGATGAACTTTCAATGATTAACATTTTATGCCCCAAAACAATTGGCACCCACATATGTAAAAAGAAAACATTACATGAAGCTTAAAATCACATATAAAGCCCCACAATTAATAGTGGGGAGACTTCAATACCCACTTTTCACCTCTGGAGAATCTGCCAAATTGAAACGTAAAAGAGAAATAATGGACTAAAACTGATGTTTATGACTGGAAATGGACTTATGTCAATAACCTATAAGGAACAGTCCATCCAAACAAAAAAGAAACAGTACTTTCTTCTCAGCACCCTATGGAACCCTTCTCTAAAGATTGACCACATATTTTGGCCACAAAGCAAATCTCAAACAGATACAAAACAAGTGGAATAACCTCCTGTGTTCTATCAGACCACCAGGGTTAAAGTCTAGAATTTCAACAAAAACCAAAAACTACAGGAAAAACCTACCAAATCTCATGAAAACTGAATAAGGCTCAACTGAATCACCCAATGCGGTTAAGGAGAAAAGAAAGAAAGAAATTAAAACTTCCTGAGATCAATGAAAATGAATTAACACCAATACCCAAATTATGGGACACTATGGGAGCTAAGATGTAAGGGGAAATTCATAGCCACTGAATGTCACATAAACAACTTTGGAGAAATCTCACATGAGTGACTTAAGGCCAACCTGAAAGTCTACAAACAAGAGCAAGTATCCCAGGGAAGAAACAGGGCACCATGAAATTTATCAAATTGAGAGCTGAAATCAATAAAATAGAAAGAAAGAAACAATACAAAAAATTTAATTGAAACAAAGAGTTGTTCTTTAAGAAAATCAACAAAGATAGAACGCCCTTATCCAAAACTAACCAAAAGACAGAGAGAGATCACCCAAATAACAAAATCCAGAAAATCAAAGTAGGGAACATAACAACAGACAATGAGGAAATCCAAAAATCATCAGGTCATACTTCAAAAACTCTGCTCCACAAAACTTGGGAAATCTAAAACAAATGGATAATTTTCTGGAGTAGGTACCACAAAACCAGATAAACCATTTAAATACTCCAATAACCCCTAAGAAATAGAATCAGTTCATTAAAAGTCTCCCAACAAAAAAAAAAAGCCCAGGATCAGATAGTTTCACTGCAATTCTACCAGATTCTTCAAAGAAAGACTTAATACCAATACTCTTTTAAATTGTACCACCACATAGAAGCAGAAGGAATATTACCAACCTCCTTCTATGAGGCTATAAATTACCCTGATTCCTAAACCAAACAAAAGGTGCAACAATAAAGAGAACTACAGACCAATATTCCCTTCATGAACACTGATGCAAAAATAATCAATAAAACTTGGCAAACAGACAACCGAGAAAAACATCCAAAAACAATTATCCACCATGATCAAGTTTAGGCTGCATCCCCAGGGAAGCAGGTGTTCAACATACAAAAGTCCATCAAGTAATGTACCATACAAACAACACAAAGAAAAAAAAAAAACACCACATGATCAATCTCCTAGAATGCAGAAAAGGCATTTGACAAAATCCAACACTCCTTTATGATAAAGGTCTTGAGGCGAATCAGGGAAGACAGGGAACAATACCTACACATAATTAAAGGCAATCTACAGCAAGCCAACAGCCAACATCAAATATGAATGGAGAGAAACTCAAAGCAATACCACTTAAAATCAGGAACAAGGCAAGGCTGTTCTCTCTCCCATAATTATCAATATAGTACTTGAAGTTTAAGCCGAGCTATAAGACACATAGGGAGATTAAGGAATACAAATTGGAAAGGAAGAAAGTCAAGCTTTCTCTATGCAAAATGCCATGAATAGTATTACATGAGTTGGACCCCAAAAATTTCAACCAAGGAACTTAAACAAGCTTATAACACCTTCAGCAACAAGCAGGATACAAGATTCACTCAAAAAAAATCCAGTAGCCCTCCTATATACAATAAACAAACAGACTTGAGAAGGAAATTCAGAATAATCACCCTTTGCAATTTCCACAAAATAATATAAAATACTTTTTGGAGTTACTCTAACTAGCAAGTGAAGGACCCCTATTGACAAGAACTTTAAGTCCCTGAAAAAAGAAATTGCAGAAGAGTCAGAAAATGGAAAGAGCGCCCATGCTCATGAAGGATAGGCAGATTAACATAGTAAAAATATGGTATCTTACCAAAAGCAATCTACAGATTTCAATGCAATCCCCATCAAATTACCAACACAATTTTCACTAGACCCTGGGAAGAATAATTACTTTAAACTTCAATTAGGAAAAACTAAAAAACCAGCATAGCCAAAAGAATCCGTACAATAAAACAACCTCTGAAGGCATCTGATCCCCAAAACAAGCTCTACTATAGGAGCTACAGTAATAACGCTTGGTACTGGCATAAAACCCACTGTGGACCAATGGAATTCAAATTTGAAGACCTGACATTAAACCAACACCTATGAACATATAACTTTTGACCAAAGAAGCCAAAAATGTACAATGGGAAAAAAGAAAAAAGCATCTTCAACAATGGTGCTGGCATACACTGGATGTAACATGTAGAAGGCTGCAAATAGATCCATATCTGTCACCGTGCACAAAACTTAAGTCGCAAGTGGATCAAGACCTAAACATAAATCCAGTTACTCTCAACCTAATAGAAGAGGAAAAGTAGAAAGTAGAGTCTGAAATGCATTGGCATAGTGAGATCACTTCCTAAATATAACCCAGTAGCACAGACACTGAGAAAAACAATCAATCAAATGGGACCTGTTGAAACTGAGGAGCTTTTGGTAGAGCAAAAGGACACGTGTCAACAAGACAAAGCAAACAGCCTACAAAATGGGCAAAAGGTCTCCAACCAACCCCACTCTACAGATTCGCTGATATCCAAAATATACAAAGAACACACGAAATTAGACATAAATGCCCAACCAGTCCAATAATTAAATGGGCCTATAGAACTAAACGGGACAATTCTCAAACAGAGAAGTTCAAATGGCCAAAAGACAGTTTAAGAATTGCTCAACACCCTAATTACTCGGGAAATGCAAATATCAAAATGATCTGAGATCCACTTATACCTGTCAGAATGGCTAAGATCAAAAACACTAGATGACAGCTTATGTGCTGGGAGGATGTGGAGCAAGGGAGAACACTCTCACTGCTGGTGAGGAATCAAACTTGTACAGCACTTTGAAAATCATATATGGCGCTTCCTTAGAAAATTGGGAATCATCCCCAAGCCCAACTGTAGCACTCGTTGGGCATATTACCCAAGGAATGCCTGAATCCTACCACAAAAGGGCATTGCTCACATGTTCATATCAGCATGTTTGCTAACAGCCAGAACCTGGAAAAACAACCCTCAATCTGAAGAATGATGAAGAAAAATGTGTACTACACATGGGAGTACTACTCAGCAGAGAAAAAACATGACATCAATGAGGCTTGCAGGGCAGAATGGAGACTAGAAAATATCATCCTGAGTGATGTAACCCAACTCAGAAAAGAAAACATGGCTATGTACTCACTCCATAGTGTAGAAATCTAGATGTAAAACAAAGATACTAGTACTGGCTACTCACAAACTCCAGGGAGGCTACCTAGAAAATCGAGACCCTAAAAAAGCCACATCAGGGATTGCCTAATATAGAGAAATGGGTTGAGATCTACATGAACAACCTGGATTGTGAGTGGGGTAGGAAGGACAAAGTTTAAAGGAAAGAGAACTCAGGGGAGGCAGAGATCACAGCTGGATCAAGAAGAGAAGGGAGAACAAGAAATATAACGACCATTGATAAAATGAAGACCACATGAGAACAGAAGAAGCAAATGCTAGGAAGAGGCCCCCTAGAAATCAAAATGGATACATTCCACTGTAGACTACTGGCAATGATCAGGAAGAAAGCCCAAACTGAACCTAGTTTGTTGATCGGATGGCCCAAAACAACTCTAACTGTCCTGCGAGAACTCTCAACCAATAACTGATGGAAGTGGATGCAGAGATCCTCGGCCAGGCTCTAGGTGGAGGTCCAGGAGTCCAATTGGCGAGAAAGAGAAGGGATGTATGAGCGAGAATCATTGAGACCAATATTGGAAAAGCACAGGGACAAATAGCCAAACTAATGGAAACACATGAATTATGAACCAAAGCTGTGGAGCCCCCAAACTGAATCAGGCCCTATGGAAAAGTGAGACAATAGAATAGTTGAACTGTTTGGGAGACACCCAGGCAGTGGGACCCAGACATGTCCTTAGTGCATGAGCTGCCTGTTTGGAACCTGGGCTTATGCAGGGACACTTTGCCAGCCTGGAAGGAGGGGTTCTGGACTTGCCTGTACTGAATCTACCAGGTTCAGCTGATCCCCAGGGGAGTCTTTACCCTGAAGGAGATGGGGTTCAGGTCTGGGGTGAAGAGCGGGGTAGGGGCGGGAGTGGGGAGGAAACGGGAACCCATGGCTGATATGTCAAATTAAAACACAAATATCCATATAAAAATAAAATTTGAAATATAATTAAAACACAAATATTCTGTATTAAAAAATAAATATAAATTAAAAATATTACAAAATGTATCTCTGAAAATCAAGACACAGATTCAATAACATGCTTCATAATATTTGCACTGCAAACAGGAGTTTTTTCTAAGTAGTTCAGTTATGGAAATGGACCTTTGTGACTTAGTGAGACTGTCCTCTACCTTTGCATGTGTGACTCTGCAGAAAACCATTAAGTAAGAGCCACTGTTTTAACAAGATCTCCATGTTTACATTCTTATTATCTCAAGAATTTGTGATTTTATGCAAATTTCTGTGTTGACTGTAGTATGCTTTATAAAATAAATAAATGATATATCATGTTGCTTTGTTGAGCTCAGTAATCTTTTTGCAGTTTATTTTATTTTTCTCTAATATGGTACATCCTGACATATATCTTCCCCTCCTTCCACACTTCCCAATCCCTCTCCAACCTCCCCTCCATCCCAAATCCACTCCTTCTCCATTTCCTTTCAGACAAGAAACAGGCTTTTTCTGGATGTCAACTGAACACAGGCACTACAAGATGTTTAAGACTAGGCACAAACCCTCATAGCCAGACTGAATGAGGCAACTCAGTAGGAGAAAAAGGTTCCAGGGCAAGACAGAAGAGTCAGAGACACCCCAACTCCTACTGTTAGGAGTACCACAAAAACACCAAGATAAACAACCACAGCATGTATGCAGAGATCTAGCACAGACACATGCAGACTCCATGATTGGGTTCAGTCTCTGTGAGACTCTATGATCCCCTAACTTAGCTGAATTGTGGGCCAGTTCTTTCTGATGTCATTGACTCCTCTCTCTCTCTCTCTCTCTCCTCTCTCTCTCTTCTCTCTCTCATCTCTTACAATCCTTCCTGCCCATAATCTGCAAGGTTACCCCCAAGCTCCACCTAAGTTTGTGTGTGTTTCTCTGAATTGATTTCCATCAGCTGCCAGAGAAGCATCTCTGATGATGAGGAGACAGACACCAGCTATAGTAAGGCTGAATATCATTAGGAATATTTCAAACACTTTTTTTGGTAGGTCATGTTTGATTCTATCTTAGATCTTTGAGCCATCCAGCTTCCAGTTCCTGGCCCACTCAGACAGGTCATGTTGCTCCTCTCTTGCTCAGACCTAAAGTTGGACTAGTCATTGTTTGCCATTCCACAAGCTCTGAGCCACCCCACCACATCTTCCAGCCAGGACTGGCCTGGGTCAAAGGTTTAGTGGATGGATTGTGTGCCCAATTTCCACCAAAGGGAGCTAGTTCTGGTTAAAGAAGGTGACAAGTTCAATAGCTGAGGAATGCTCCATTATGTAAATATACCACATTTTTTTTACCCTTTCTTTATTTGAGAGATATCTAGGTTGTTTCCAGTTTCTGTCTAGTGGGAAAAAGCCATTATGAACATAGTTAAGCAAATGTCCTTGTGGCAAGATGGAGAGTCTTCTAAGTATATGCCTAAGAGTGGTATAGCTGGGGGCTCTTAAAATAGATGGATCCCAATTTTGAGAGGAACTGAAATATTGATGCCCACAGTGGACTAAGAAGTTTACACTCCCTCAATCAGTAGAGGATTTTCTCTTGCTCCATATCCTCACCAGGCATGAGCTGTCACTTCTGCCATTGATCTTACTCAGGGAAAGCAGGATACAAATCAGGAGACTTAAGTAAAGTAATACAAAGTCCATACAGCTCTGTACAAAAGGCAGAACTATATGCCGTTCTTATGGTACTGATGGACTTCACAGAACCCCTCATATAGTCAATGACTCTCAATATGCAGAGAGAGTTGTTTTACACATTGAAACTGCTGAATTTATTCCTGATAATACAGAATTAACTTCATTATTCATACAATTACAGGAAATCATCAGAAAAAGGGAACATCCTATATATATAACACATATCAGATCCCATACAGGTCTGCCAGGACCTCTAGCACAAGGTAATCATGAGATTGATCAGTTACTAATAGGTAATGTGCTAGAAGCCTCAGAATTTCATAAGAAACACCATGTAAATAGCAAAGGTTTGAAGAAGGATTTCTCCATTACTTGGCAAAAAAGCTAAGGATATTGTGAAAAAATGTCCTACTTGTTCCTTCTATAACCAAACTCCATTACCTGCAGGAAGCAATCCAAAGGGTATACAAAGAAATGAAATTTGGCAGATGGATGTGTTTCATTTTGCAGAATTTGGAAGATTAAAGTATGTACACCATACCATTGACACCTATTCAGGATTTCAGTGGGCAACTCCTATGAGTTCTGAAAAGGGCTGATTCTGTGATTACACACCTATTAGAAGTTATGGCTATCATGGGAATACCTGTACAAATTAAGACAGACAATGCCCCAGCATATGTCTCCAATAAAATGAGACAGTTCTTTGCTTATTACAATATAAAGCATGTTACAGGTATACCACACAATCCCACAGGCCAAGCAGTCATAGAAAGATCCAATCGAACTTTAAAGGATATGCTAAATAAACAGCAACAGGTAACAATGACTCCTAGAAATAGATTGCATAGTGCTTTATTAACCTTGAATTTTCTCAATGCTGATGAGAAAGGAACAACAGCTGCGGAGAGACATTGGACGACAGACAAAACTCCTGAGCTAAACCAACCAGTTTATTTCAAAGATGTGTTGACCTCAGAATGGAAACCTGGATATGTCCTACGTTGGGGAAGGGGTTTTGCTTTTGTTTCCACAGGAGAAGAAAAGCTATGGATACCAACAAAATTAATAAAAATTCGATTCGAACAGGAGAAACCTCTTAATGAGGAGAAGTAAAGGATCATACACCAATGTGACATCTCTTCAGGTTGTAAGAAAAATTTAACAATCAAAGGTTGGGGTAGGGTTCTGTTTTTGTCTTTCCAGGATAATGGAAATACCCATCTTCCAGAAATCATAAGGCCTTGGATATCCAGATGTTTACAGCAGAAAGAAAGAATCTATTGTACCAATCTACACAGGGTAAGGTATCACTGTCTAACATCTATATCTCTATCAATCTAGAATAGTTGTGGTTCCAATTTAATTATAAACCAAGCTGGATTTGGAGATGGAACTGGCTCACTCCTTCTCTAAACCCAAGCATATTGATAAAAGAAAAGGTTGAGAGATTCTTCAGTCCCATATCAGAAGAGCCCTCTGGTGTGAGACAGAAGGAAACCAATTATAAGGGACCATTATCTTCAAGATTCTAATTCTCTCCATGCTTACTCTTGATTTCTTGGAATCCTTTCTTACATGTCATGACATCTTTAAATCCAAACCTTCCATTCTGATAAAAAAAATAAGTTTTTTCCAATAGCAATCTCTGAAGTCTCCAGAAGGAAGATGGGGCCCCAACAACAACAACTCTACCCAATCCAGAATGATGCCATGGTAATCATCATCATATTACACTTCTTGCCAAAATTTCAGACAATCTTACCCACTACTCTGAGAGTTGCTGCAGAATCTACAGTTAGTCTAACTGAGATTTAACTATCTGAGCTTTCTCACAATACCCAACAGAGATACCATCGCTTCCTAAACAGAAGGAAGCAATTCTAAGAAAACGACGCCCCTTCTCCCTAAGGTGTCATATTTCTCAGGGTTATGGATAATGGTTCTAGGGTTGGGGGTGGAAGAAACTGTTAAACTCAGTACTCTCCTTAAGGAAAGAAAATATGTCTCAAAAAAAAAAAAAAGGGAAAAGAAGAAATGGAATGGATAGGTATAAGATATTATGGTAGACTGTCATATACATTAGTAAACAAATTTAGTAATATACCAGCCTTTGCACTGTTATGAATTCTTATATGTTGATACAAATATAAACTTTTTACATTCCTATTTAAGATAATTTGTATATTGATACAAATACAGAACGATGTTTGTTATATTGTACATATATTTTTACTCTAATGTGAAATATTTGTATATTGATACAAATGTGAATTTATATCTGTCATACTGTATGTATGTTCTACTTCTGTTTAAGATATTCTGTATACTGATATATATTTAGGATTATTATCATATTGCATATTGCACTATACATTCCTACCTCTGTTAAAGATATTTTGTGTATTGTCACAATTTAAAGTCATTGTCCTTTTACTGTGCATTTGCTTACAGACTGTTTGCCTTATTTATAGGAAGCTTAGTCCTTAGGTTGTTTAGGTAGACAAGACTTACATAGTTATTGTCACCTATGCTTGTCATCTCTATAATTATGTTAGTTAGGTCATCCAGATTAATAAATACATAGGTCAGATGGACAGGTAATCTTCAAACACTTCATGGACCTAGAGAACATGGCATTTAAATAACTTAGAATTCTGTTGACGTGAGACACAATTGCTCCTGGCAGCACCAATTTGTTCCCGAGAGAATGTTGGGCTTCTAAGACATTTCCATTTGGAAGTTTGTCTTCTTGGCACAAAATGGCCTACTGGGCAAAGAACTGCCCTTGCCTCAACTGCTGACAGTACAAATGCTGTCCTTTCTGGACAAGCGGGACACAAGGAAAGCGACCACTATACTTTGCCAAGACAGGGTAAGATGGTCTTTCAGAATTCCTGCTTCTGAAAATGGTCTGTCAGATACTCTAGGCCTGTAGCCAATTTGAATGCACCTACGATGCTGAGAAACATTAGGTGACTGTCCAGGCTGCTAGCTGTCTCTGTCTACTCTTGCAAGACTCCCGAAAGTTGCTTGCATCCTTCTCCCATTTCTCAGGTATTATTATATTCCTTCTCAGGTCTTTGATGAGGTTGGAGATTAGCAGTTATAGTTACAACTTAGTATATATACATATATAATATCTTAGATAGGATATATTAAGTATTAGACACAGGTTCTTTAGGATAGGACACCTTTTGGAATGATCTTTGTAACACGCCACCTACCCATGCCCTAGACTTCCCTGGATTTTACTATGTGTTTTTTGCTTGATATTGTTTGTACTTATTGTAATTCCAACTTATCTAGGTCATTATCCCTCATTACTCCTAGACAATATTTGATAAGCATCTCTTTGTATATAGTCTTGTATTAGGTTAGAGCTTTCTTATTTAGACAAAAAGGGGAGATGTAGTGGGTAGCCATCCCGGCATTGGCCTGGAAGTTCCAATCCCCACTGAGGCTTCGGTAATGGTCACGCCCACAAGGCGGGGCAGAGGAGGAAGCGGAAGACGAAGGATCGGGAAGAGCTCTCTCTCTTGGTTCCCGGACTCTGGACGCGGGAGGTAGACCGAGCAGAGTTCTCCAGAGAACACCGCCGGACTGCGCTATACCCTTGCCAGACCCTGTAACCTACCCCTTCATTTGTAAGTTACCCCACAAAATAAACCTCCCTTTTAACTACGTGGAGTGGCCTTAATAATTTAACCAATAACCATCTATTAAAAAAAAAACCACAAACCCAGATACAGGGGTGAATGCTGTAAAGATCAGAGAAACAGGAATAACTGCAAGCTAACCTTAGCTCACCATGCTGTCATAGCTTCTCAAGAGAACCAGCTTCTTCCTATCTTACCTGTGCCTTTATTGCCTTGATGTTCTGCCTTCTCATTGACTCAGCCCAGCCACCTCACTTCCTCACCCCTGCCTGTCTGTTCAGACCTCCAAGTCTATATTGTTGGCACTGGGATTAAAGGCATGTGTCACCACACTCGGTTGTGTTCTTGAAAACACAGGGACTTTTACTGCCATGTGATTGGATTATGGGCATGTGCTACCACTGCCTGACTATTGTTTATGGCTGGCTATGTCCTCTGATCTCCAGACAATCTTTATTAACATATAAATAAATTATCACCACATTTCAGCACAAATAAAATATCACCACTTCTCTAGCATCAGTTCTCTCCCTATACTGATGATATCTTCCTCTGTCATGGTATCTTTTTGCTTGCTCTCCCTCTCTGTCCCTGTTCCAGTTCAACTATCCTGTTTCCTTATGTCCTCATTCCCCCATCCCCTACCATATATTGTCACCCTCATCCTCAGTTTACTCATGGAGATCTCATCTATTTCCCCTTCCAAGGGTGATCCATGTGCCCTTCTTAGTGTCGTCCTTGTTAGTGAGCTTCTCTAGAGCCATGGGTTGTAGTCTGGTTATTTATTGATTTACATCTAGTATCCACTTATGAGTGAGTACATAGCATGTTTGTCTTTCTGAATTTGGGTTACCTCACTCAGGATGATATTTTCTAGTTCCATCTGCTTACCTGCAAACCTCATGATGTCATTGCTTTTCTCTGCTTAGTAGTACTTCACTGTGTACCACATTTTCTTCATGCATTCTTCAATTGAGGGGCACTTAGTTTGTGTCCAGGTTCTGGCTGTTATGCATAATGCTGCTGTGAACATAGTTGAGAATGTGTTCTTGTGGTAGGATTCAGCTTTCCTTGGGTATATGCCCAAGAGCAATATAGTTGGGTCTTGAAGAAGATTGATTCTCAATTTACTGAATCACCATACTGATTTTTAAAGTGGTTGTACAAGTTTGTACTCTCACCAACAGTGTATGAGTGTTCCCCTTGCTCCACATCCTCGCCAACATAAGCTATCATCAGTGTTTTTGATATAGTCATTCTGACAGGTATAAGATAGGATCTCAGAGTCATTTTTATTTGCATTTCCCTGATAACTAAGGGTTCTGAGCAATTCCTCAAATGTCTTTTGGCCATTTGAGATTCTTCTGTTGAGAATTCTGTGTAGCTGTTTGCTTTTAATTGCCTTCCTGGTATTCTGACTCTCACAATCTTCCTGCTCCTGTGATGCTCCCTGAGCACAGGAGGCAGTAGCTATGTTGCCAATGTACCCATTGAAGCAGGACTCCCCACAATACATTGATCTTTGCATTGTGTGCAGTTTTGTAACTTATTGTTTAGATAACTTTAGATGATTTCAGACATGTACACAATTCTCATACCCCAGTTCCCTAAGCTCCCTGACATAACCATCCTCCCCACAAATCTCTTTTCACATTCATGTCTATTCATTTTTTGTGACTCACTGAGTTTAATTAGTACACTCTCCTTGTAGATATCGGTTTGAATCTATTTGTTGGAGCATATTAGCTCCAACGTTTATTTTATTTTTGAGAATTTCATAAGCTTCTAGACATACTGGGTATAGTCAACAATGAGGCAACCTTTAGAATAGGAGAAAATATTATATGGTAATATTTACTATACACATTATACAAGGAACTCTTAGAACTCAACAAAATCCATTAACTGTCCAGAAGCTTTTTAGTTTGATGTGATCCAATTTGCCTCTTTTTGATTTTGTTTTGTGCTCTTTTGTTTGTGTTTCTGTCTGTGTTCACCCCAAATCTTGTAGCTTTTCATTGATGTTTCCTTCTAATAATGGTCTCATATTTGCATGTCTTATGTTTAAGACATCAATTTCTTGTGCTTTGGAATTTTAACAAAAATTATTATTATATTTTATTTTTATTATTTAAAACAATTTTAAAAGTTAAATATATTTGAATCATATTCTCACTCTACAGATCCTCTTCACCTCCCTTCTTACCCAATTTTAAGATCTTCCTAAAAAACAAACCAATACAACAAAAAATCCCTCCAAAACCAAGAAAACAAAATAAAATCATGCCCCCGAAGGAAGAGAAAAGTAAACAAAACAAAACTAAATATTTTTTTTTATCTTGTTTTGAGAAAATACGTCAAGGTGTTTCTGGCTACTCTAAATAGCAGGTGTAGAAAAAAAGTACAATAATGAAAGCAATATTCTAAAAGTTTACAAAAGCCTGTAAGGGTCAAGACAGGTTAGAAAACCAATACAAACAATGAAATAACGATAGGGTCTAGGAAATTAAGTGATATAATTTTCTAATGACAGACTGTAGAAGGAATATGTGAAAGATTGGAAAAGGCTGGTTGAGGTAAAATACTGGAATATTATTAGGTATTGATCTGAGATCATAGAGTACACATTTATAATCAAAGAGTCACAGTAGACATTTGGACAAAATGAGAAAATCCTGGGATAACCACAGGGATCAGATATGAGTTTAAGTCTACACTACAATTACCAGGACCACAAGAGCAAGACAATGAGTATATATTTGGATCCCCTAAACTTATTTCCCAAATTCAACTACCTGTATAATCTCCCTGTAATTTGTGTAGTGAATGTTACATTGTGAGATCTTTAAACAGAAGCATCCACAGTGATGTAAAATTCTGTAGCAACATCCAATGTTAATATTTTTATATTCTAGAAGAAATTGTATAAAAGTCTGAGGAGTTACCATCATAGGAATGAGGGAATTTGCTTTTTGCAAATTACTCTTTCTAATGCTCCCTTCACATCTCTGTTCCTCAGGCTGTAGATGAAGGGGTTCAGCATGGGTGTCACCACTGTGTACATCAAAGACATGACAGTCTCCTTCTCAGCAGAGTTTTTAGCAGAAGGACATAAGTAGAGACCAATGACTGGCCCATAGAATAGTGACACTACAGACAGGTGGGAGCCACAGGTAGAAAAGGCTTTATGGATACCTTGTAAAGAAGGAACCTTGAAGATGAAGGAGACAACTTTTGCATAGGAAACAATGATGAGAAGGAAAGGGAGTACAACTATAGGGCCTCCAAAGATAAATATCGCCAATTCATTATCATGAGTGTTAGAACAAGCCAGTTTCAGCAGAGTAGACATATCACAGAAATAGTGGGAAATCACGTTGTCCTCACAGAATGATAATCTTGCCATGAGCAGGGTGTGCAGCATGGCATGAAGTGTACTCAGCACCCAGGACAGCACCACCAGACTCACACAGAGCTTAAGACTCATGATAGTGGTATAATGGAGGGGGAAACAGATGGCCACATAGCGGTCATAGGCCATGACTACAAGAAGGAAACTCTCCATGGCTCCAAAAATTATGAACAAGTACATTTGTGCCAGGCAGCCTGCATAGGGGATGGATGGGTCCTGGCTCTGCATGTTCTGCAGCAATTTGGGCATTGTGACAGAGGAGAAGCAGAGGTCAGAGAAGGACAAGTTGCTGAGAAACAAGTACATGGGTGTGTGGAGATGGGAGTCCAGTAGAATGAGGACGATGATGATGAGGTTCCCCAGGACAGTGGTGAGGTACATGGCCAGGAACAGGGCATAGAACAGGTGCTGGTGCTCTGGGGGGATGGGCAGGCCCAGGAGGAGGAACTGGGAGATTACAGTTTGGTTCCTTCTCGTCATTTGTTTATTCCAATGCCTTTTCAGGAAAAAAATAATAGTGGCACGTAACATTCCAAATGAAGGTGAAAATATTTCAAGTTCATTGGATAATCAACAGAAGATGTAGCATATTTCAAAGCTCTACAAAACATTATCACAATAAGTATACTGCTAAGATCAACACATCTATGTTAATATTTATTAAGGACTTATTAAATCTGTCTAACATATTTCATCAGCTAGGCTTTTCCTAAACAGTTTTTTAAAATTTCATTAGCATGAAATCTATTTCTTGAACTTACCTGGTTAGTCATCCTAGACAAATTTGATTGCCTCATGCTTTATCATTCTCTTACAGTGTGATGGTTCTAAAGTTTTCCATTATCTATCTATCTATCTATCTATCTATCTATCTATCTATCTTCTGTCTGTTTGTCTTTCTGTCTGTCTTTCTATCTCTCCAAGAAAAAATTTATGTACACTAAAGTTTTATATTGCCACTTAAAACTCATCTGTAGTTGACTTTCCTAACTACAGAATATATATCCCATCATTAATTAATTACCTTCCATATTGTGTATCAAGCAATCTGATTCTCTCTTTTCTAATAAGAGTTTCAAGGAATTATCATTGTTTTTTAAGATAAAGGCACATTCCTTTTGAATGCACAAGTGATATTTTATTGCTAGACCTGTGCCTTCCCTTTGGCCACATATGGGCTCACAGTGACTCTTCCATTCCATCTCTCTGTGGATAATAATTGAAGCCATAATTTCCAGTCTCCATTCTTCAACTTTTTTCCTTGTAATTGTTAACTTCTCCCATGTATCATGCTTTATCTGACTTATTCCTACTCATTATTCATGTACAGTAGCTAATGCTTGCTTGGAAAAAATCTTTGCCTACCTGCCAGGTTAAGAGCTGCTGTCATGTTCCCATAGCATCTTGAACTTAACCTTAGCTGACCTGTTGCTCCTGATCACTGGTTTAGAGCAGATTTCCCACCAGAATCCAAATTCCATGCAAGAATAATCATGTCTCCTTTTATCTTATAACAGGGCCAATATTTGTCATGGTACTTGGATGTTACCAATGTTTCCTGAAAATTTCTTGGCTGTAATGTAGACTGAGGTATGTAAAGGTGAGATTCTTCACCTTTACAAACAGAAAATTCACATTCAAATTAGAATACACACACTTATTTAAACTTTGCAGAATGCAAACTCACTAGTTTAACCACTCAAAACCTTGACACAATATGATCAAATTCAGAAAGGTAATTTGGCATTTACTAAACACTGAGGGTGTGAGGGTATGACTGTTTTCAGCAATTATGGTGACTCAAAGTGACACAGAGGATGTCACTAATATTGATGTAGGAAAATCAATATGATGATCATTTCCTAAATTATTGAAAATACAAAAAGAAGCACAAGGTATGTACAGACATGCAAAATTTATCTCGAGTTCTCCATCATATATACATAACATCAAGTGATGGATCCTTTCTTAGTCCCTAATACCAAGTTTTGACAAGTGCCAATTCTTAATGCTGTTAGGAAGATATTCTCAATATTATTAATGTTGAAGTCAGTAGACCTAGCAAATCACCCTTCACAACATGACAAGCCTCATTGAGAAATTTGAAAGATATACAAGAAAATGTGCTGTCTTCTCAAGAAAAATTCTCTCTTCAGATTTCTCTGGACTCAAGCCTGCAGTCTCTACTCCTCCTAGAGACTCTTGAGGCTGGCTTTGTAGATATTAGACCCTCAGTTGCCAATATTGTCTAAGCTGTAAGCTGTATCCTTAAAATAAATGTCTCTTTCTGTTCTGTTTTCCTGGTTTCTTCTAGACAGTCTTGACTAATGAACAAGCCAGCATGCTTTAAGATGGCAAAGGAAGCAAGGGGGGGGCATTAAGAGACATGTGAGGCTAGGTATATAGCTCAACTGTATAATACTTGGCTAGCATGCCCAACATGCCATAAAACCACACATAAGAGACTTTCACTCTGTTGATGGGTATTTAATGCAGCTACATTCATTGATGTATACTTTAGAATCATGTTTCAGTATTATGGAGGGATGACATATGTAGGGAACACATAACCCAGTTTCCCAAATTCTGCTTCACCCATTAATGATAATGCCTTTGTCATTCCAGTTCTCTTATGGAATATAAGAGTTGGAGATAAGAGAATCTCTGAAAGATTGCTAGCCAGCTCGCCTGGCATATGCCATGGCAAACAATATAAATTGTATGTTGTAAAATGTGAGCTCATGGATACCAGGTATCCTCCAACCTCTATATACATACACAGATACAGCAAGAGACAGACAAAGAGAGACAGAGACATACACAAAGACAGAGACAGAAAGGGCGAGAGTGATTTAAAGACAGAAGAACTACAAAACTGGTCCCTGTGTAGCAGTGGAGATCTACGTCCCAGCACTTTGGAGTTTGAGGCTAGAGATCACCATGAATTTGAGTCCAACCTGGAACAGAGTGAGTCTCTCCCCATAAAAATTCAAGTAAACTTCAGAATTGAAATCAATTTCTCAGGCCTGTTATTAGCTTGAAATGATATGATTTGGGAGAAAAGATGAAGAAAGAGTAATTACAAAGACCCTCATAGATAATAAGATGTTTATTAATGTTGATCACAAAAAATATATTCCACTATATAACAATAATGTGAGTCAGAGAGATGGCAAAGATGAATATTATCACATCTAAAAACCTATCCTGAGAATATGCAATTTTATTTTTAAAAATAAAATACTCTCAAGTTGGAAGGCTAGCAAGAAAATAGCCTGCTCTCCTGATAATTACCTGGATGGTCAAGGTGATCCTAAATCATGATAAAAGATCCTGCTCTTCTTATTCACTACAGGCACAGGAAATCACCAGGTCTGCAGTCCTCTCCAGAGTCTACACCACATTTTGCATACCTACCTGCTACGCACCCTTACATAAGACGCTCTGTGTCCCAGAGGAGTTCAGGTGCTGCAGCAACTCATCAAAGGCAATCATTATCCAGGACCTCTAAATGACCAGTTCTTTCTGAGTCCTACTGAGGTGACTGATAATAGCCAGTGACACATGTGACTACATTTTAGGGGACAGTAGTGTGGGAGAGAAACTCATGGAGAGTTTGAACAGTTGCTAAAAGTAACCAGAAAGTACATGTTCAAGGACATAACATAATATTTCTTAGAACATATTTTTTTTGTAAGTGGCTTTTAAAGACACACCATTTCCCTTTCTTTAAAAAAATTAATCAATTAATTTTTTTTACATCCCAGACAGTTTCCCATCCCTCTACTCTGCCCAGTCCCTCCCTTTGCTTCCCCCATCCACTCCTCCTTCATTTAATTCAGAAAAGGGAAGGCCTCCCATGGATATTAAAAAAAACATGGCCTATCAAGTTGCAGTAAGACTATAAAGCTCCCATTGTATTAAGACTGGGCAATGCAACCCAGTTTGAGGAATAGGGTCCCAAAAGCCAGTAAAAGAGTTAGAGACAGGCCCTGCTCATACTTTTAGGAGTCCCACAACAAGACCAAGCTATACAACTCTCACATATATGCAGAGAAGACAGCATTTTCAAAGATTACAATTTGGCATTCTGTGGATACATTGTAACCCTCTGTAAACTAGTAAGACTGCAGAGAAGACGTCATTTTCAAGGTTGCAATTTGGCACTCTGTTGATACATTGTAACCACCTATAAACGAGCCCTTTGAGGTATGAATGTTTTATTGGCATAGATCAGACTTCTATGACCCCACTTTCTATACCTTCTAATATATGTTAAGGATAGGAATGTGTGAAAATTACACAACCTCACACCATATTTAATTGCTAAGAAAAAAATGAAGCACATATTCCCAGTTTTTAGGTGACCTTTGACTTCTTAGCTTTAAGAAAAATGTTAATGTCACTCATCACCACCGTCTTCTGAGCTACTCTCTCATTTGTTATATTCCAGCCTAATAACAAAGTCTATGTCCCTGTTATTTTGAAGTAATAGCTTAGATCCATAGTTCTGTATTTGACTAACCGTTCATTGTATATAGCAAATATCAGTTGGTTTAAAATTAGTGATGCTGTGTTATAATGCAATTTTTTTTTGTTCTCCCACTCTGTTTCTGATTCAGCTGGGACCTCCCACTCCCTAAGCTCACTTTCCTCTGACCCTTGCCCTCCATTACCCTCCCCAACCCCAAGTTTACTCATGTAGGTCTATTCCATTTGTCTGTCCTTGGGCGATCCCTGTGTCTTTCTGAGTCTGGGTTACCTCACTTAGGATAATCTTTTTTAGTTCCATGAATTTGCCTGTAAACCTCATGATGTCCTTGTTTTTCTCTGCTGAGTAGTACTCTATTGTGTATATGTACCACATTTTATTTATCCATCCTTTAGTTTTAATTTTTGGAAATCTGCATCTCCATTATTCTTATGTTGTTTGGGCCAATATAGGTCATATTATCATTTAGTTTGGGATATGCAAATATTACTATTTCTTAGAGAATGCCCCAGGAAATGACACAGCATTACTTGTTTTACTTTTGCATAGCAACCATGATTTCCCTTTGGTCATAAACATCAACAACCCCAGGCACAATGGTATCTTTATTCCAGCTGTCTAGACCCATTGGGGGGATTGAATGACCCTTTAACAGGGATAACCTAAGACCATTGGAATACATAGATACTTACACTGGGATTCATAATAGTAGCACAATTATAGTTATGACGTAGTGATGAAAATATTTTTATGGTTAGGGTCACCACAGCCTGAGGAACTGTTTTAAAGTGTGGCAGCATTGGGAAGGTTAAGAATCTCTGCTCTATTTTCTGTATACTGGTTTATTTAAGAACTCAAAGTGACTGGGATTTGCTTCACCTTTCAATTTAGTAAATCTTTGTGTTATATCCCATGGTGGAACTATAGAATTATGGAAACTGAGACTATATCATTGTTTATAGTAAAAATTATGCTATACTATAATAATTATAGTAATTGAGAATATATAACTGAGAACTCTATTCATTACTATGAAATCTATAGTTACACAGTTTATGCATTCACTTTTGTAGTTATCACACAATTATTTTCTTCAAACAAACTTCTGTGCCATTTATTGCTACTGTCCATTTCCCCAGCCTCATTTCATGCACCCAGAGGAATCCCATTCTACTTTATGTATTTTTCTATCATTAACACTTTATATGAGTGGAACCATATAACATACAATCTCCACCCTCTTTTATTACTATGTTTTCCAAGGTACATATATATAGAAATACACATCAATATTTCACTTAGTTTTTGTTACTGATTATTATTTCCTTTTATTGTATGAAACATTTTCCCCAATTCATCAGTTAATGGCTTTTCTACCCTATGAAAGTAATAAATACTACTGCCATAGATTGTCATGCTCAACTGTTTGTTTGACTAGCATAGTAATTATAGGTAGAACACTAGAGCAGACTTTCTGTTTCTGGTGGTAACAATCATATACTGAACTTTCTAAAGATTGTTTTCATTTATTCTTTGAGAATTCCATACACAGTATTATTAATAATACAATGTATTTCATACAATATATTTTATTTTCCCCTTACCTCACTTCCTTAAAGATCATTTATTACCTCTGTAGTCTCCAAAGTTCATGTTCTTTCTCTTTCTTAAAAGAAAAAAAACAAAAGTAAAAATGAAAGAATTAACTCACTACCAAGGAAACCCCCACAAAAACATAGAGTCTGATTCATGTTGGCAGACCACACCTAAACATGGTTCATACTCTGGAGTGTGGTTGATTTAGCCAGTATCACTCCACTGAAGCAAACTGAGTTTCCGTCTCCTGGCAAATTTCAATTGCAAATAGCTTGGGTAATCTGGCCTGACTTGTGCTGGTCATGTGTGTTGTCACAGTTTCAGTGAATACACATGTGCATCTGTCCTGTTGCGTCTGGATAATGCTGTTTCCTTGGGGTTGTCTCCCACCTTTGGCTCTCAAATGCTTTGTTTGAACAACCCCTGAACCTTGAGGGGAGGGGTGGGACATAGACATCCCATTTAGGGCTGAGCACTCCAAAGCCCCTCACTCTCTTCACATTGTCTAGTTGTGTATCTTTGCGTTACTTTCTTTCTACTGCAAGAAGAAACTTCCTTGATGAGGTTTGAATGATGCACTGATCTATGGGTATAGCAATGCATCATAATAGTCATTTTATTGCTGTTCAGCTTTGCCAAATAATAGTAGTGGGTTTCACCTAAGGTCTATGGTATCTAGTTTTGTTTTCTTGGTCTAACTCACACTGTTAAGTATAGGTCCCATCTGATGGAGCAGGTCTTACATCCAATAAAATGTGGTTGGATATTCCCATAGTATTCATGGCATGATTGAGCATGATTATATCAGTGGACATTTCTTGTGGGCAGGAAGTTATTGTGGGTCACATAATTCATAGCTGAGTGAAACTAATGACTATTTTTCTCACCTAGTAGTGTGCATAGCATTTTTGAGCACTTGGATGCTAGCCAAGTGCTATGACATAAATATGTAGTGTCTTCCACAGTAGGGTTTTAATGTCAAGTTGGGAAGGGTGATCAATGGCATTGGCAATAGCCTGTACTAATTGGGGTGTGGTCTATGGGAGTCCATTTGGTCAATGATTCAAAACACATAATTCATTCATTGGTACTAAGCTCAGGGAAGATTTTCTGAATAGGACTGTATTTTCTCAGGAATGAATGCTAACAGCTGACCCGCAGGCCTAATGAAACTAGATAGCTTCTGTACATGAAGGAAATCATCAATTTGTGAAGGGGAAGGCCACAGAGTGTGAGAAAATTTTTATCTAAACTACTCAAAGAACCTAAAATGAAGAGCATCTGGGAAACAAACAATCCAATCAAAATTAAAAAGATAAATGAAAAACATAGTTCTTTTTATTTTATTTATTTTTATTTTTTTGCCAGTGCTGAGGACCGAACCAAGGGCCTTGCGCTTGCTAGGCGCTTGCTAGGCAAGCGCTCTACCACTGAGCTAAATCCCCAACATGAGAGTTCTTTTTAAAAGTACTTTCATTTATTCTTTTCTCATATAATACATCCCAAGTGAACCCTTCTCTCCTCCAGTTGCCCCCATACCACAAAACCACTGATCACCCATTTCCCTTCCGCAAATAGATCTATATTCATTACTAAGCACAAAACTCAAAACCAAGTGAATCAAAGACCTCAACATTCAACCACACACTGCATCCTATAGAAGAGAAAATAGGGTGTATCCTTGAATGTATTGGCACAAGAGACAACTTCCTGAATAGAACACCAGTAACAGAGACACTTAGATCAACAATTAATAGTGGAACCTCATGAAACTGAAAATCTTCTTCTGTAAATCAAAGGACACTGTCAATTGGACATTAACAGCAGCCTACAGAATGGGAAATCTTTTCACAAACTCCACACCTGATAGTGGACGTATATCCAAAATTCATCCAATATAAAGAATGAAAGAATCTAGACACTAATCAACTAAACAATCCAATTAAAAATGGAATACACATCTTAACAGAGAATTCTCAATAGAGGAATCTCAAATGGCTGAGAAACACTTACAGGAATATTAATCATTCTTAGCCACCATAGAAATTCAAATCAAAACTACTTTAATGTTCTGTCTTATATCTGTCAGAATGAGTAAGAACAATGGCAGAAGTGACAGCTCTTGCTGGTGAGGATATGGAGCAAGAGGAACAATCCTCTACTGATTGAGGGAGTGTAAACTTCTATAGTCACTGTGGGCATCAATATTTCAGTTCCTCTCAAAATTGGGAATCCATCTATCTTAAGACCCAGCTATACCACTCTTAGGCATATACTTAGAAGACTCTCCATCTTGCCACAAGGACATTTGCTTAACTATGTTCATAATGGCTTTATTCACACTAGACAGAAACTGGAAACAACCTAGATATCTCTCAAATGAAGAATGGGTAAAAAAAAATGTGGTATATTTACATAATGGAGCATTCCTCAGCTATTGAACTTGTCACCTTCTTTAACCAGAACTAGCTCCCTTTGGTGGAATTGGGGCACCAATCCATCCACTAAACCTTTGACCCAGGCCAGTCCTGGCTGGAAAATGTGCTGGGGTGGCTCAGAGCTTGTGGGAATGGCCAAACAATGACTAGTCCAACTTTAGGTCTGAGCCAAGAGAGGGAGCACATGACCTGTCTGAGTGGCCAGGAACTGGAAGCTGGATGGCTCAAAGATCTAAGATAGAATCAAACATGACCTACCAAAAAAAGTGTTTGAAATTATTCCTAATGATATTCAGCCTTACTAATAGACTGGTGTCTGTCTCAATCATCATCAGAGATGCTTCCTCTGGCAGCTGATGGAAATCAATTCAGAGAAACACACACAAACAGTAGGTAGAGCTTGGGGTAACCTTGCAGATTATGGGCAGGAAGGATTGTAAGAGATGAGAGAGAGAGAGAGAGAGAGAGAGAGAGAGAGAGAGAGAGAGAGAGAGAGAGAGAGGAGTCAATGACATCAGAAGAACATGGCCCACAATTCAGCTAAGCAGGGATCATAGAGTCTCACAGAGACTGAACCAGCAATCATGGAGTCTGCATGTGTCTGTGCTAGGATCTCTGCATACATGCTGTGGTTGTTTATCTTGGTGTTTTTGTGGTACTCCTAACAGTAGGAGTTGGGGTGTCTCTGACTCTTCTGCTTGCCCTTGGGAACCTTTTTCTCCTACTGAGTTGCCTCATTCAGTCTGGCTATGAGGGTTTGTGCCTAGTCTTAAAACATCTTGTAGTGCCGTGTTCAGTTGACATCCCAGAAAAGCCTGTTCTTGTCTGAAAGGAAATGGAGAAGGAGTGGATTTGGGATGGAGGGGAGGTTGGAGAGGGATTGGGAAGTGTGGATGGAGGGGAAGATATGGTCAGGATGTACCATATTAGAGAAAAATAAATAAACTGCAAAAAGATTACTGAGCATCAACAAAGCAACATGATATATCATTTATTTATATTTATAAAGCATACTACAGTCAACACAGAAATTTGCATAAAATCACAAATTCTTGAGATAATAAGAATGTAAACAATGGAGATCTGTTAAAACAGTGGCTCTTACTTAATGGTTTTCTAGAGTCACACATGCAAGGTAGAGGACAGTCTCACTAAGTCACAAAGGTCCATTTCCATAACTGAACTACTTAGAAAAAACTCCTGTTTGCAGTGCAAATATTATGAAGCATGTTATTGAATCTGTGTCTGATTTCAGAGATACATTTTGTAATATTTTTAATATATATATTTATTTTTTAATACAGATATTTGTGTTTTAATTATATTTCAAATTTTATTTTTATATGGATATTTGTGTTTTAATTTGACATATCAGCCATGGGTTCCCGTTTCCTCCCCACTCCCGCCCCTACCCCCGCCTTCACCCCAGACCCTAGAACCCCATCTCCTTCAGGGTAAAGACTCCCCTGGGGAATCAGCTGAACCTGGTAGATTCAGTACAGGCAAGTCCAGACCCCTCCTTCCAGGCTGAGCAAAGTGTCCCTGCATAAGACCCAGGTTCCAAACAGGCAGCTCATGCACTAAGGACAGGTCTGGGTCCCACTGCCTGGGTGTCTCCCAAACAGTTCAATCTATTCTATTGTCTCACTTTTCCATAGGGCCTGATTCAGTTGGGGGCTCCACAGCTTTTGGTTCATAATTCATGTGTTTCCATTAGTTTGGCTATTTGTCCCTGTGCTTTTTCCAATATTGGTCTCAATGATTCTCGCTCATACAATCCCTTCTCTTTCTCGCCAATTGGACTCCTGGACCTCCACCTAGAGCCTGGCCGAGGATCTCTGCATCCACTTCCATCAGTTATTGGTTGAGAGTTCTAGCAGGACAGTTAGAGTGTTTGGCCATCCGATCACAAAACTAGGTCAGTTTGGGCTTTCTCTTGATCATTGCCAGTAGTCTACAGTGGATGTATCATTTTGGATTTCTAGGGGGCCTCTCTAGCATTTTGCTTCTTCCTGTTCTCATGTGGTCTTCATTTATCATGGTCTGTTATTTCTTGTTCTCCCTTCCTCTTCTTGATCCAGCTGTGATCTCCTGCTCCCCTAAGTTCTCTTTCCTTTAAACCTTGTCCTTCACTAACCCCACTCACATCCAGGTTGTTCATGTAGATCTCACCCATTTCTCTGTAATTAGGCAATCCCTGTGTCTTTTTTAGGGTCTCGTTTTCTAGGTAGCCTCCCTGGAGTTGTGAGTAGCAGTCTAGTCATCTTTGTTTTAAATCTAGTATCCTCCTATGAGTGAGTACATACCATGTTTTTCTTTTTGAGTCTGGGTTACATCACTTAGGATGATTTTTTCTAGATCCATCCATTTGCCTGCAAGCCTCATTATGTCATTGTTTTTCTCTGCTGAGTAGTACTCCATTGTGTATATGTATCACATTTTCTTTATCCATTCTTCATTTGAGGTTGTTTCCAGGTTCTGGCTATTACAAACAATGCTGATATGAACATAGCTGAGCAAATGCCCTTGTGGTATGATTGAGCATTCCTTGGGTATATGCCCAAGAGTGCTACAGCTGGGCCTTTGGGGTGATGGATTCCCAATTTTCTAAGGAAGCGCCATATTGATTTCCAAAGTGCCTGTACAAGCTTGCATTCCCACCAGCAGTGGAGGAGAGTTCCTCTTGCTCCCCATCCTCTCCAGCATAAGCTGTCTTCTGTGTTTTTGATCTTAGCCATTCTGACAGGTATAAGGTGGTATCTCAGAATCATTTTGATTTGCATTTCCCAGATAATTAGGGATGTTGAGCAATTGCTTAAATGTCTTTCAGCCATTTGAACTTCCTCTGTTGAGAATTGTCCGTTTAGTTCTATAGCCCATTTATTAATTGGACTGTTGGGCATTTTGATGTCTAATTTCTTGTGTTCTTTGTATATTTTGGATATCAGCGATCTGTCAGATGTGGGGTTGGTGGAGACCTTTTCCCATTTTGTAGGCTGTTGCTTTGTCTTGTTGACCGTGTCCTTTGCTCTACAAAAGCTCCTCAGTTTCAACAGGTCCCATTGATTGATTGTTTTTCTCAGTGTCTGTGCTACTGGTGTTATATTTAGGAAGTGATCTCCTATGCCAATGCATTCAAGACTACTTTCTACTTTCTCTTCTATCAGGTTGAGAGTAACTGGATTTATGTTTAGGTCTTTGATCCACTTGGACTTAAGTTTTGTGCACGGTGACAGATATGGATCTATTTGCAGCCTTCTACATGTTAACATCCAGTTATGCCAGCACCATTGTTTGAAGATGCTTTCTTTTTTCCATTGTACATTTTTGGCTTCTTTGTCAAAAGTTATATGTTCATAGGTGTGTGGTTTAATGTCAGGGTCTTCAATTTGATTCCATTGGTCCACATGTTGGTTTTATGCCAGTACCAAGCTGTTTTTATTACTGTAGCTCTATAGTAGAGCTTGAGTTTGGGGATCATGATGCCTTCAGAGGTTGTTTTATTGTACAGGATTCTTTTGGCTATGCTGGGTTTTTAGTTTTTCCATATGAAGTTTAGTATTATTCTTCCCAGGTCTGTGAAGAATTGTGTTGGTAATTTGATGGGGATTGCATTGAATCTGTAGATTGCTTTTGGTAAGATCACCATTTTTACTATGTTAATCCTGCCTATCCATGAGCATGGGCGCTCTTTCCATTTTCTGACATCTTCTTCAATTTCTTTTTTTCAGGGACTTAAAGTTCTTGTCATATGGGTCCTTCACTTGCTTAGTTAGAGTAACTCCAAAGTATTTTATATTATTTGTGGAAATTGCAAAGGGTGATGTATCTCTGATTTCCTTCTCAGTCTGTTTGTTTATTGTATATAGGAGGGCTACTGATTTTTTGAGTTGATCTTGTATCCTGCTATGTTGCTGAAGGTGTTTATAAGCTGTTTAAGTTCCTTGGTTGAATTTTTGGGGTCACTCATGTATACTATCATGGCATTTGCAAATAGAGAAAGCTTGACTTCTTCCTTTCCAATTTGTATTCCCTTAATCTCCCTATGTTGTCTTATAGCTCTGGCTAAAACTTCAAGTACTATATTGAATAATTATGGGGAGAGAGACAGCCTTGCCTTGTTCCTGATTTTAGTGGTATTGCTTTGAGTTTCTCTCCATTCAATTTGATGTTGGCTATTGGCTTGCTGTAGATTGCCTTTATTATGTGTAGGTATGTTCCCTGTATTCCTGATCGCCTCAAGACCTTTATCATAAAGGAGTGTTGGATTTTGTCAAATGCCTTTTCTGCATCTAGTGAGATGATCATGTGGTGTTTTTTTTCTTTGTGTTTGTTTGTATGGTGCATTACATTGATGGACTTTTGTATGTTGAACCACCCTGCTTCCCTGGGATGAAGCCTACTTGATCATGGTGGATAATTGTTTTGATGTGTTCTCGGTGTCTGTTTGCCCGTATTTTATTGAGTATTTTTGCATCAGTGTTCATGAGGGATATTGGTCTGTAGTTCTCTTTCTTTGTTGCACCTTTGTTTGGTTTAGGAATCAGGGTAATTATAGCCTCATAGAAGGAGGTTGGTAATATTCCTTCTGCTTCTATTGTGTGGTACAATTTAAAGAGTATTGGTATTAAGTCTTCTTTGAAGATCTGGTAGAATTCTGCAGTGAAACCATCTGATCCTGGGCTTTTTTTTTGGTTGGGAGACTTTTAATGACTGATTCTATTTCCTTAGGGGTTATTGGAGTATTTAAATTCTTTATCTGGTCTGTGGTACCTATCCAGAAAATTATCCATTTGTTTTAGATTTTCCAGTTTTGTGGAGCAGAGTTTTTTGAAGTATGACCTGATGATTTTTTGGATTTCCTCATTGTCTGTTGTTATGTCTCCCTTTGAATTTCTGATTTTGTTAATTTGGGTGATCTCTCTCTGTCTTTTGGTTAGTTTGAATAAGGGCTTGTCCATCTTGTTGATTTTCTTAAAGAACCAACTCTTTGTTTCATTAATTTTTTGTATTGTTTCTTTATTTCTATTTTATTGATTTCAGCTCTCAATTTGATAATTTCATGGTGCCTGTTCTTCCTGGGATACTTTGCTTCTTGTTGTAGAACTTTCAGGTGTGACATTAAGTCACTCATGTGAGATTTCTCCAACTTCTTTATGTGAGCATTCAGTGCTATGAATTTCCCCTTACATCTTAACTCCCATAGTGTCCCATAAATTTGGGTATGTGGTGTATTCATTTTCATTGATCTCTAGGAAGTCTTTAATTTCTTTCTTTCTTATCTCCTTAACCCATTGGTGATTCAGTTGAGCATTATTCAGTTTTCATGAGATTGTAGGTTTTCTGTAGTTTTTGTTTTTGTTGAAATCTAACTTTAACCCATGGTGGTCTGATAGAACACAGGAGGTTATTCCAATTGTTTTGTATCTGTTGAGATTTGCTTAGTGGCCAAATATGTGGTCACCTTTAGAGAAGGTTCCATAGGGTGCTGAGAAGAAGGTATATTCTTTTTTGTTTGGATGGAATGTTCTGTAGGTATTGAATAAGTCCATTTCAGTCATAACATCAGTTTAGTCCATTATTTCTCTTTTAAGTTTCAATTTGGCAGAATTCTCCAGAGGTGAAAGTGGGGTATTGAAGTCTCCCACTATTAATGTGTGGGGCTTTATATGTGATTTAAGCTTTAGTAATGTTTCTTTTACATATGTGGGTGCCATTATGTTTTGGGGCATAAATGTTAATAATTGAAAGTTCATCTTGGTGGATCTTTCCAGCGATGAGTATGTAACGCCCTTCATAATCTCTATTGATTGATTGTAGTGGATAGCCATCCCAGCATTGGCCTGGAAGTTCCAACCCCCATTGAGGCTTCGGTAATTGTGACACTACAAGGCAGGGTGGAGGAGGAAGTGGAAGACCCAGGATCGAGAGGAGGTCTCTCTCTTGGTTCTGGGATGCTGGACGCAGGAGGTAGACTTAGCAGAGTTTTCCAGAGAACACCGCCACACTGTGCCATACCTTTGCCAGACCGTACAACCTATCCCTTCATTTGTAAGTTACCCCACAAAATAAACCCCCTTTTTAACTACGTGGAGTGGCCTTAATAATTTCACCAATAATTGATTTTAGTTTGAAGTCTATTTTGCTAGATATTAGGATGGCTACACCAGATTGCTTCTTTAGACCATTTGATTGGAAAGTCTTTTCCCAGGCTTTTATTCTTAGGAGTTGTCTATCTTTGAATTTGAGGTGTGTTTCTTCTATGCAGCAGAAAGATGGGTCCTGTTTTCCTATACATTCTGTAAGTCTGTGTCTTTTTATAGGTGAATTAAGTCCATTGATATTACGGGATATTAATGACCAGTGATTGTTCATTGCTGTTATTATTATTATTTTAGTTGGCAGTGTGTGTGTACTTTTCTTCTTTGGGATTTACTGCTTTGGTCTTATCTTTTGCCTGTGTTTTTGAGGGTGTATATGACTTCCTTAGGGTGAAATTTTTCTTGTAGTGCTTTCTGTAGGGCTGGGTTTGTGGATAAGTATTGTTTAAATCTGGCTTTGTCTTGGAAGGTCTTGTTCACTCCATCTATGATGATTGAAAGTTTTGCTGGGTATATTAGTCTAGGCTGGCATCCATGGTCTCTTAGTGTCTGCATTATATCTGTCCAGGTCCTTCTGGCTTTCAAAGTCTCCATTGAGAAATCAGGTGCTATTCTGATGTGTTTGCCTTTATAAATCACTTAGCCTTTTTCCTTTGCTGCCCTTAATATTCTTTCTTTATTCTGTACATTTAGTTGTTTAATTATTATGTGGTGAGGGGACTTTTTTTGGGGGGGTCTAGTCTTTTTGGTGTTCTATAGGGTTCTTGTATCTTCATAGGCATTTCCTTCTTTAAGTTGGGAAAGTTTTCTTCTATGATCTTGTTAAATATATTTTCTGTGCCTTTGAGTTGGTATTCTTCTCCTTCCTCTATCCCTATTATTGGTAAGTTTGGTCTTTTCATGGTGTCCCAAATTTCTTGGACATTTTGGGTCATGACTTTGTTGGCTTTAGTGTTTTCTTTGACTGATGAATCTATTTCTTCTACCGTATCTTCAACACCAGAGATCCTCTCTTCCATCTCTTGCATTCTGTTGGTTATACTTGCCTCTGAAGTTCCTGTTTGTTTACTCAGATTTTCTATTTCCAGCATTCCTTCTGTTAGTGTCTTCTTCATTTTTTTCTATTTCCCTCTTCAGGTCTTGGACTGTTTCTGTCATCTGTTGCATTGCTTTTTCATGATTTTCTTTCAGGGACTTATTGTTTTCTTCTACTTTAATTGTCCTTTCCTCTATTTTTTTATAACGTTCTTCCCAATTTTTTTTTTGTTCCTCCACTTTGTTTTTGATTCCTTCTATATAAGGCTCTAGCCTCTTCATGATGTTATGTTTAAGGTTGTTTTTTTTCTGCTTCTTCCATTCTGTGATGATCAAATCTAGCTTTTGGAGAAGGGCTAGTTTCTGGTGATGGTATATTGCTCTTTATTTTGTTGTATGTACTTCTGCCTTGACGTCTGCCCATCTCCTCATGGATTCATTCTTGGTCTTATCAGTGCACTTGGTCCAGACAGAGTTGACAGATTTAGGGAGCCTCTCTCTGGTCCAGATGGAAGCTCTGTGCTGGATAGGAGCTCTGGTCCAGATGGGAGTGCTGGCTGGATGGGAGCTTGGGGGCTGGACTCTGAGTGTCAGGAAGTCCCTGGGGTCTTCTTATCTTGTCCAGATGGGAGCTCCTTTTGTCCAGATGGGCGTTCTGTGGCAGGATGGAAGCTCTGGTCCTGATGGGAGTTCCGGGGTGGATGTGAGCTGGTATTTGGTCTTTGAGTCTCACGAAGTGGCTGGGATCTCCTTATCTTGTCTAGATGGGAGTTCCAGGGCAGATGGGAGCTGGGTGCTGGTCTCTGAGTCTCAGGAAGTGGCTGGGGTCTTGGGCAGATGGGTGTGAGGGCAGGGTGTGGGGATTGCAGAGTCTGAGTGCAGTTTTGAAAAAGGGGAACCTTCCTGCAGGGCCCACCAAATGGCCAGAAACTGTGGCCAAGTTGGGCAGGTCTTCCTGGGATAGCTGGTGCCCAGAGGTGGGACCTAGAGGTGAGGCCTCTCTGGCTATAACCCCAGGCACTCACTTGTGGTCCAGATGGGAGTTCTGGCGTAGGATGGAAGCTGGGGGCTTGTTTCTAAGTCTCAGGAAGTGGCAGGGGTTTCTGGCTGATGGGTGTGGGGGCAGGGCATGGAGATTTTAAGGTCTGCCAGGGGTCTCAGAGAAGGGGAGCATTCCCGGTGTTGTTGGGGGGGTGTTCCTGTCCTATGGCCAGAATCTGGGGCCAAGTTGGTTAGGGCTTCCCTAGAATGACTGGTGTCCAGGGCTGGGACCTAGGTGCGGGCCTCTCTGGGTGTGACCCCAGGCACTTACCTCTGGTCCAGATGGGAGTCCATGGTGGATGGGTGCTGGGAGCAGGTCTTTGAGTCTCAGGAAGTTGCAGGGATCTCCCGCTTTATGAAATCTTAATAAAAAGATGAAAGTCAATATTTGAATAAATACCTTGGTGATTTTCAGTCACACTAAATTTTAGAAGCACCATCTTAGGTGATTCTTATGTTAACTGTAGCCAGGGAAACTTGGGGTTTCATAGGTCAGGAGACATGGAGCTGTTGTCACTTCCACACAGCATCTACATGGGAACTTTCTCATTTATGATTCCTAATCACTCTGGTGACTAGCTGCTCTCCTCAGGGACAAGGGGAGCAAACTTCTGCCAGACTGAGTGAGTTTTCAGTGGATATTTCCCCTTAAACAGCAGCAGCTAACTTGCAAGTGTAAAAGTTATTACTGCAGCTGAATTAAACATTTGAGGAGGGAGACCCCAGCATTTGGTCTTCTGAACCTTTTTTTTTTTTAAGATAAGATTTCGTTGTGTAGCTTTGGAGCCTTCCCAGAACTTACTCTGTAGCCGAGGCTCGCCTAAAACTCACAGAGATCCACCTACCCCTGTCTCCAGAGTGCTGGGATTAAAGATGTTCACCACTACCACCCAGCTTTCCTGCAGCTCTCACTGTTCCATTTGTCAGATTATTAAGGCACAGTGGAATTTATTGAAGTCAGAATATTCTAGAGATTGAAAGCAATGATACTACACCATATATTAGTTACATAAGGGCGTAAAGGGAAAAAGAGAGAGAGAGAAAGAGAGAGAAAGAGAGAGAGAGAGAGAGAGAGAGAGAGAGAGAGAGAGAGAGAGAGAGGTTTGTTTTAATAAACCATTTCCCTGGACTCCAGACACTGGCCAATACAGAATCTGTAAGTTAGGGAAGTGAGCTCATGTCCAAAGCAGTCCTAGAACTACAGGCCTGAAATTAAAGGCACTCAGCAGCAGAGTCTTCTCTTTCTTGGGAGATTGCAGATTCTTCTGTTAATACCTTCCATTAACTGTATGAAGCCAACTACATAACATCAGGTAATTTGATTCACACAAAATATACTGAGGTAAATATTAACCAGGTGGCACAATTGGTACAAAACAAAATGTAGGGCCAAGCTGAGTTGGTTCCTAAAGTTAATGAGCACTGTGGGCATGCATATTGAAGGAGGTCACACAAGGGTAGAAATATTCCCACACCTACTAAAATTGCCACCATGTTTCTGTTTAGTATACTGATATCACATGGAATCAAGTATATAGATGTTTAGAGTATTATTTGATTTGGTAAATTCAGTAAATCTCATACATAAAACTCCACTATAGTGCCCATGTTTGCAAAGTCACATACTTGTACGTTTATAACAGGAAGTCAAAATTAGGGGTAAAGGGCTAATGCTAGCAAATTCATGTCAAGGAAGAATTAACAGCTGTTGTTGTTTGAGTTTGATAGAGCATTGGTGTCTTTAAAAGTGCACGAGTACACTTCTAGTACAAAAGGAAACTGATGATATTAAAGGCATATTGGGTTCATGCAGTCAGACTGCAGGGTGTCCATACTTCAAGACAAAGGCATACATGCCTTTTCTGAATATAGTTTACAATCTGGGGGGTGTCAGTGGTAAATATCTGATCAAGGTATCAAAAGCTGTAGGATGAGCGCAGGACACTGGGAAAATTGCAACCGGTCTCACTTACTCTAGACTCAGGAGATTTATCTTAGAAAGCAACTCTTATGTATCTGAAAGACAAAGGGTAATTCTGGTGAGTGGGAGCAATGGAAAGGTACTGCTAGGCAGATGAACTCCATACCAGAAAGCCAGATCATTGAAAGATAGCCCTTAAAATCCAGCATAGCTGCAGAAGGGAATGTAAGTCACTATGTGGACAAATTCATTGGTGGAGGTAGGGAAGACTGGGCATTGCAATGTCAAGTGTGCCTCTGATAGAAATTTAGCTTTTATCTAAAGAGCAGTGAAAATCAACCAAGGATTCATTCAACAAGAATAGATAACTGGATTTTCTCTTACTTGAAGAGAAAGAGCAAAGGAAAGCTGAGATGAGTCCTGTAGTTCAGAGTCAGAGAAGTAAATTGAGAGGTCAGTACTCCAAATGAGATGATACCCTTGTCTAGGTATTAATATTTAAGACAAAGATGAATTAAAGAAATAATGAAGTTTAGGATCTATAGGACTCACTAGATAGGATATAGGTAGTGAGAGAAATACATGAATGCAATAAAATTCTAAGATGTATGCTTTGTTCATCTGTCTTAGTTGGGGTTTCTATTGATGTGAGGAGACACCATGAGCATGACAACTCTTATAAAGGAAAACATTTAATCGGGGTGGCTTACATTTTTAGATATTTACTTCATTATCACCATGGTGCAACATGGTGGTGTGTAAGCAGACACAGTGCTGAAGCAAGAACTTAGAATCCTACATCTTGACCTAGAGGCAACAGAAAGTGGTCTTACATCAGCATAGCTTGGGTGTAAGAGACCTCATAGCCTTCCTCCACAATGACATTTCCACCAATGAGGCCACACCTCCCAATAATGCCACTCCATGTGAACATATGGAGAAAAATTCCATTCAAACTACCACATTCTACTCTTGGTTCCCATTGTCTTGTAGCAATACTGTAATGTAAATGTGCATTCAGTTCAACTTCAAAAGTACACATAGTCTTGAAGAGTCTCAAACTTGTTTAAAAGTCAAAGTCCAAAGTCTCTTCTGACATTCATGCAATCTCTTAAGTACAATCTACTGTAAAATCAAATTAAAAAAAAACAGGTAGATCACATACTTCCAACATGTAATGACACAGGACATACACTACTCTTTCAAAACATAAAAAATGGGAGTATAGTGAGAAAATACTGGACCAAAGCAAGACTGAAAACCGGCTGGGCAAAATCCAAACTCTCTAATGCTAGTCTTAAAAGTCACATTTTCTTGCTTCCAACATTTTACTCTTGCTCTTTCTCTCACCTGTAATTTCCTCTCCTCTTTAGCCCCTTCCCCAATGTTGTCCCCATTTATCTTTCATAGATATTATATGCCACTTGCTAATGAAAATTTCCACACCAGATTGAGATCTGTTAGCATGATCTCACAACATCCCATGTTCTCCTCACATGCCTCAATGCCCCTGGTCACTGATTCATGTAGGCTTTCCACCAGATTGTGCACTAAATGCAGGAGAGTGCATGTCCTCGTTCATCTTGCAGCATGACCAGCCCATGCCATGATGCTTGTGTGTGAAAATTGTTCATAAATGTTTTTATTTTTGATTGTGTTTCAATCTGAAACAGACTCCTTAAACTTTAAAGGCTACAGCCCACCCTACCCCCCACTAAATTAGAGCCATATGCATACTAAATCTTGTGGTGGCACATTTCTTTAGCTCCAATATTCTAGAGGCAGACATTTGTGAGTTTGAGGCTAGTCTTGTCTACATAGATTCCCAGGCCAGTCAGGGTAACACAGTGAGACCCTGTATCAAAACATACTTTCCATATTAATAACCACTAGACTTGATCATTTAGCCCTAATTTTGATATTTGCCAAAGTGACTAATGCTATTTTGCATTTATAAAAATATTGTAATACAGGAATAGATCTAATGTGCTGCTCTGCTCAGTAATGGTGATGACTCAATATAAAATTCTTATGTTTCATTCTACAAGAATTTATGTTGTGACTAACTTAAGTGTAAGTAGGATTAGGCTCTGGCACTGATTTTTGTGAAATACAAATCCTAATGTTGCTAAGAATGTAGTTTTCAATGTCATTAGCATTTAGGAAAGCAGTCTTGAAGTAAACAAATACTGCAATTGCATGAGCCTCCCACAGTCAAAGATAAGAGAATGAATGTAGTCTCCTGAGTAAGAACTCTGCCTCCAGACTGCCTTGTGTTCAGTTATGCAACCTCTACTCAGCCTCGGGTTTTATGTTCTGACTGGCCTCAAAGACAAACATTTATCAGTTCTCAGCATCATGTGATACCTAGCTTAAAACAACTAATCTGGACCAAAACACACACACACACACACACACACACACACACACACACACACACACACACACACACACATACACACACACACACACACACACACACACACACACACACACACACACACACACAAGCACAAACACACACACACACACACACACACACACACACACACACACACGTTTTCTTATCAACAACACCAACAAACACCATATGTTTTTGAAGCCAACCAAAAAAGCAGAGAAAGAACATTAGTGAATGTTTCCAGCCTTTCCTAAAGAAGTATACTGAGCCCACTGTTGAGGTCTTCACCCTGCAGACAGAACTTAGTGAAGCTTAGTTCACTGATTGTACATATGAACACTGCATGATGACACCATAGAGAATAAATATGTGGAGAAGATCATGTTTTATTGCATAAGATTTCATGCCATGATTAACTCATGTATGGATAGACTAGGCTCTGATACTGATTTTGTTGAAATACTAATCCTAATGGTGTTATAAATGTGGTTTTCAATATCATTAGCCTTTAGAATAGCAGACTTGAAGTAAAGTAAAAATAGCTTATCAAAATTATACTTCCCTTGAAATTGAGAGGGATCCATGCAGTATAGGGACCTATGTAGAGGTCACAAACCAGAGACTTCACCTGTGGGTTGTGTCCCCAGTGATCCAGGGAGCTTCCCACCTTCTTTAGCCATTAAATCAGTAATTCTCAACCAGGATAGCTCATAGGAATCTCCTAGGAGACAGTGTGGTTCACATTAAATACAAGTCACCCAGAATTCTGTAAATATGTGGATTGTGGTTCTGTAGCTCAGATTCTACTTTATCAATAAAACATCAGGTGATGATACCAGATGCTGGAGCAGGCAGCACTTACATTATCCCTAAAAATACACACATTGGTGATTCCCATGAGGTAAATTGAAACAACTTTGATGGGAGGCCTGCTTATGGTTATTTAATGCTCCACAGCAAACTTAAAAATATGTGTTTATCATCACAGGAATGTTATGTTGACAGAGTATGATCTTAGAGAATAATTTAATTATAAAGTTCTTAATAAGAGGAACCACATGGTGTACAAAATGTTACAAATGACAACCATTAATTCAAATATATCCAAGGTGTGGCAAAGCCCCCGAAGATGAGAGATTACAAAGAAGGAACATTATTATCTCTGAAAACTCTTACAGAACATCAGACCCTGAAAGATATTGAAACTCTTGTGTTGGAAGGACAGTGAAACATCAGCCCATTCGCCCACCTGCCAACTCATCCAGAATATCTGAAGGTGAGGCACAGTCTCTCATAAGATATCATGCTTCCCCTTATTCACTGTGCTAACAGAAATAACAGTCTCTAGTCAACACCTAGACCTGAATCACCCTTTTACTTATGTGTCCTTTTAGTTACCTCTGGGCTTAAGAAGTTCTGAGTCGCAAAGGAGTCCAGATAATGAACAAATCATTAGTGTAATTATCCAGGACCTTTCTAGGACCAATTATTTCAGAGTCCTGTAGTTGTGACAGATTGCAGTTATTGATCATGTGTTAACTACACCCAGGGGAATGTAAAGAAGAGAGATTCTCACATAGATGCTTATTCCCAACTTGGTCAGGGAAGAGCTGCCTAAGAATATTTCCAGAGTCTGTATTTTGAAGAATAATTAGGGAATATGAATATGAAAATGTACAGAAGCAGCCATTAGTTGCCATTACAGAAACATCACCATGAAAAACATGTGCTTTGGAAAGGTTCCCAAGTGACATTCTCTGAGTAAAACACAAGTCTGTATAAACAGCACTCAAGATATATAAACATGATATGAACAAGGACCAGAATTTATGACTCAACTTTCTGTACCTGTCAAAATATGTTAAGGACAGGAATAAGAACAATGTTTGATGAACTCCTTAAGATCATGTTAATCTGTCTTCAGACCAAGATATAAGAAGAAGCCCAGATTCCCACTTCTAATCAGCTGTTTTTGGCTCTTCATCTCTCTAAGAAAAACCTTAATTGTATCCGCCACCATTTACCACAACACTTTCTGTATCTGTATCAGTGCATTGCTGTGGATATCACTCTGTATAAATAAAGTGTTGATTGGCTAATAGCCAGGCAGGAAGGATAGGGTAGGCGGGACAAGGAAGAGGAGAAGGCTGGGAACAGGAAGGCTGGGAGGAGACACTGCCAGCCGCTGCCATGAGAAGCAACATGTAAAGACACCGGTAAGCCACAAGCCACGTGGGCAAAGTGTAGATTAATAGAAATGGGTTACTTTAAGATAAGAGAAGTAGATAACAAAAAGTCTGCCATGGCCATACAGTTTATAAGTAATATAAGTCTCTTTGTGCTTACTTGGTTGGGTATGATCGACTATGGGACTGGCGGGTGAGAGAGATTTGTCCTGACTCTGGGCTAGGTAGAAAAACTCTAACTACAGTGCATCCTAGTGCCATGTTCTACATCCCTGCCATTGCGCCTGAAACTGCCACTGACAGTTAAAAGCCTTGCCTTTTTTATTTGCCCGTATGTTTAACAATCATCAGCTGAGTGAGTTTCTGTGCATAGCAATCGAAAGTACATTATCATCTTAGGGAACATGGGCCTTCATTAGGTTTGCCTGAATTGGGTTGCTATAGATTACACTAACATTTCTTTTGGGACATTGAATGATTAAAGATGTTAAAAACACTTCCCAAGGATTTTAGACAGAATGATGTTTTTGTTTGTTGGTTGGTTGGTTTTGTTTTGCACAAGAATCGTGTTTCCCTTTGGTTATCAGCACCAACTACACCGGGCAGAGAAATATCACTATTCTCTGATAATGGTTTATATAATAACCCAAAGTGGCTGGGTGGTAGGTTCAACTTTGTGTTCAGTGATACCAGTGCTCAATCTCCTGACATAAAAAAAACATATATTGAAATATACTATTCACCTTTATAAAGTGTGTAATTATTTGTATATTCAAAGCTGTGCAAATATCCCACAATCATTTTTAAAACTATGTATTACTCCTGAGTTTATTCAAACTTTGCATTAATTACATGTCTTGTTGCTGTGACAAAATACACAACAAAAGCAACTTAAGGAGAATAGGACAATTTTGGCTACAATTCCAGGAAATACAACTCACTACAGCAGCAGGAGCAGGAGGCAGCTGGTCACATTGAGTTCAGAGTCAGGAAGAAGAGTATTGAATGCCTGGGCTCAATTATGTCTTCTCTTTTTCACTTAGTGTGAAACTCCAGACCACGGAATGTCAGTGCCCACATCATGTGTAAGTTTTCTTACCTCATCTAACCTAGCTAAATGATCCCTCACAGACAGGCTCAGAGATTTGTTTTCATTGTGACTCTAAATCCCATAAATTGATAGTTAAGATTAACCAATACTTATCTACCTTACACTTTCCCTATTTTGTCTATTCTGACTCAGCCAAAGGCAATTCCAATCTATCTTGTATCTTTTTGGATTTTCTTGACCTTGACATTTTTGCACACACACAATCATACAGAGTATTATATCTGTTTCGTTTCAGCTAATGTGGTTGTCTGAATGAAAATGACCCCCATAGACTCAGAGGAAGTAGCATGATGTGGCCTTGTTGGAATAGGTATGGCCTCATTGGAGGAACTGTGTAGTTGACGGTGGTCTTTGAGATTTTAGAAGCTCAAGCCAGAACCAGTGTCTCTGTCTCTTTCTGCTATCTGCTGATCCAGATGTAGAACTCCTTGTTACTTCTCCAGCACCATGTCTGTCTGTATGCTGCCATTCTTTTTACCATGATGAAAATAGACTAAATCTCTGAACCTGTAAGCCATCCCCAGTTAAATGCTTTTTTAAAAATAGAAGTTTCTGTGGTTGTTTAATTGGGGCTAGCTTACTGTTTCAGAAGTTTAGTCTATTATAATCATGGCTGGACATGGTAGCATGCAGGCAGACATGGTGCTGGAGAAGGAGCTGAGAGTTCTACATCTTGACCCACAGGCAGCAGAAGGAGAACTGTGTACTGGACATAGCTTGAACATATACAAGACCTCAAAGCCTGCCCCAAATAATGTCACACTTCCTCCAACAAAACTGAGGCATACGTACTCCAACAAGGCCATACCTCCTAATAGTGCCACTCCCTATGGGCCTAGTATTCAAACACATGAGTCTTTAGGGGCCATTCCTTTTCAAACCACTACAATGTCAAAGGAAATAATGGTTACAGGAATTTAAGGAATAAGATGATGCCAAAATTTGTGAACAAAGAACAAAAAATGCCAGGCAGCATAGGAAGTTGAGGTATTCTGATATTGAGTTGAATTACACATAGTATTTAAAAAGGATAGAGAGTCAAAGCAGTAATCTGGACAAATGGTACAATCCTGGAATAACTTAATTATCATAAGCAACAAATATTGTAGTATATCTATTATTCCTTTTTCTCACTGACTCTTTTATTTCATTTTTCTTTATTAAGAAATATTCTACTTACTCTACACATCACCCACAGGTCCCCTCTACTCTCTTCTCCCACCCCCAACCCTTCCTTCCCAGCTACCCCAAATCCCCACATTCTTCAAATCAAGGTCTTCCATAGGGAGTCAACAGAGCCAGGTACACTGAGCTTAGGCAGGTCCTAGCCCCTCCCCACTGCACCATGGCTGTGCAAGGCATCATACTGCAGGCACCAGGCTCACTCTATTATAATTTTTTCCAGGATCACCTGGTGAAGACAATGAGAAAGGTGATTCTATTCCCCAAGACTAACTCCCCATGTGAAGCTACTTGGCTTAACTTCATAATGTTGTGGATAATTAGTATGACCTATGAACATGGAGGGCTTCCATGGTGGGGAAATTCTACAGAATATTCCAGTGTTCATATTAATTGGTTTTTGGGATGAAATTGTGTTAAATTTCCAAGTTTTACCATAATAGTTTTAGTTGACATTTCTTTTTGCAAAAGATTCTTTCTGAGGCCTCCTTTATATCTCTATTCCTCAGGCTGTAGATGAAGGGGTTCAGCATAGGAGTCACCACTGTGTACATCAAAGACATGACAGTCTCCTTCACAGTTGAGTTATTAGCAGAAGGACACAAATAGAGACCAATGACTGTCCCATAGAACAGTGATACTACAGACAGGTGGGAACCACAGGTAGAAATGGCTTTACGGAAACCTTGTGATGAAGGGACTTTGAGAATGGAGGACACAATTCGTACATAGGATATGATAATGAGTGCAAATGGAAAAACAAGGAAGATGATGACCGCAATAAATATCACCACCTCATTAACATGGGTGTCAGAGCAGGACAGCTTTAGCAGAGTGGACATGTCACAGAAAAAGTGGGGGATCACATTGTCCTTACAGAATGACAATCTGGCCATTAGCAGGGTTTGCAGCATGGCATGGAATGTGGTCAGCACCCAGGACAGCACCACCAGACTCACACAGAGCTTAGGACTCATGATGCTGGTGTAATGAAGGGGGAAGCAGATGGCCACATAGCGGTCATAGGCCATGGCCACAAGGAGAAAATTCCCAAGGTCTCCAAACAACAGAAAGAAGTATATTTGTGCCAGGCAGCCTGTATAGGGGATGGATGGGTCCTGGTTCTGCATGTTGTGTAGCAATTTGGGCATTGTGACAGAGGAGAAACAGAGGTCAGAGAAGGACAAGTTGCTGAGAAACAAGTATATGGGTGTGTGGAGATGAGAGTCCAGTAGAATGAGGATGATGATGATGAGGTTCCCCAGGACAGTGGTGAGGTACATGGCCAGAAACAGGGGATAGAACAGGTGCTGGTGCTCCAGGGTGATGGGCAGTCCCATGAGGAGGAACTGGGAGATGACAGTTTGGTTCCTGTCAATCATGCTGTCTCAGGTACCTTTAAGAGAAATCATGACAAGAGCTTTCAAATGAAATATGATCATGTCTTCTTGCTAACCATCTGTTATGTGTTAGCTAATGTGAATTTCCCAACCATCACAATAATTGCATATACATTCCCATGTTTGTTATCTTTATAATGCGGAAGATTGAATATTTAGTTCTTTCTAGCATACTTTAGTATTCATACTTCCTAAATATTTTATGAATTGATTGTGAGACACACGGCTCACTGCTTTTTGTATAATCTGCCTGATTTGTCATCATTATTTTATGAATATTAAGCAATCATAGTTGGTTCCTTTTCTATTAGTATCTGCCATGGCCATGGTCCTCAAAGATTTTTTCTTTGAGCTAGATCCTCTTGTAAGGCTATGTACTTTGGATTACCAATGAAATTGTTCTCCTTTTATCTATAGATTCTTTTTAAATTTAAATATATTTAATTATTAAAATTTTTTTCATTTTACATATCAACCCCAGTTCTCCCTCCCTCCCCTACTCCCACCTCCTCAACTCCTTCCCAATCTATCCCCATACACTCCTCAGAGTGTGTAAGGCCTCCCATGGTAGTTAACAAAGTCTGGTATACCAAGTTGAAGGAGAGCCTAACCCCTTCCCATTGTATCAATTACTTATAAATTCTGTATTGCATTGCTAATTAATTATCTTCTCTGGGGTATACCACAGGAATCTTTAGTTCAACAGATTCCAAATACGTTGAGGCACATGCAAGGGGAACAACAAACAGCTTTGGAACTCAAAGCACATGGCTGTTGGTCATCAAAAATCATGCTCATTGAGCCTCAGAGAGGCAGAGCCCCAAGGACAATATGTCTTGAGGACTGCATGCTATTATCGAGCAAAGCTCTGCTTATTGCCCTCATGATCACCATGTCCCTCATAATCTGTGGGTTGTAGATAATTCTCAGGGGGTTCAATCCTCTCACTGGGCAGTATTACTTGTACTTACAATAATAGTGACTGACTTTTTCCAAGCATTGCTGCTGGAGCAGATTAGTGATTCAACCACTACTCTTAGAAAGAATTTAGACATGTAGAGGTGTTAGTAAGTTTAGGTTAAGATGGTTTTGTTAATAGCTTTGAGGTCGAAAATCTTGGAAAACAGTTTAAAGTTTAGAAAGGCACACTTTTAATAGTTTAGTGAGGGACTTGTTGAGGTCATGGAACAGGACAATTGTACACTGGCTATTGCTGGCTAACTTACTTTCCTTGCTAGAATGGGTTGGTGATCAAAGATAATGATTAATTTCTTGTACCCATTTCTGCCCTCATTCTGCAGATACTATTTAATAAAAAAACCCAAAAAACTGTTGATGAGTGGTTATGCACACTGAGGATTTAAAATAGAGACGACTGGCTGTTTTTCATATAAAAGTGTAAAATTATGATTATTTTGAGATTTTTTAAAAAATGATATTATCCTTTGAGATAAATAATAAAATTATAGATCCATTCTTTGTAGCCAAAAAATGTAGCCAGACAGTAAAAGAACTGGCTTAGAAAAAAACACCTTGCTTGCTTACATTTTCTTAATCTATAACAAGTTGCTTGGACATGAACATATGTGAGTTCATGGGTATAATTTGTTTTTCACCTGCAATACATAAAATGTTTAATCATGTAAGGGAAATAAGAAAGATCGTGTTTTTTACTTGTATTTGTTATATTGCTTGGAAGAATTTGTTGGGGTATATAAAGTGTAAAAGAAAACAAAGAATTTAGAAGGAAATCAACAGGAAAAAGGAGGAATGGAAACAACTGTGCAGAAGAATAGAACAGAAAAAGAATAGTGTAGAACAAGCAACAAAAAGAAGAATAAAATGAAGGAGGTTATCCCTCAGAGAAGAAGTCTGTGTGTTTTTCTTGCTGTCTCTGCATCTTGTTCTCAGTCTCTCTGATATGCAGAAGGCTGTACTATCTGCACAAAAGCATCTTAATGATGTCACTCAGCTCTCTCTGGACCTCCCACTCTCCTGCTTTTATGTCTCAGTAAAGAGAATTCCGAATTGTATCACAGCCTGAATTTTAGTGGATTCATTTATTTTTTTTTTTACCTTCAATGTAGGATGTCAGATAGGTTCCCTTCCATGTTCATCTGCTGCTCCTATTACCAGAAGACCATATTCCCAGAGCCCTGTGACATCTGTCTCCTGGAACCTCAAAGCAGATGTTTCCTTTGTGTGAATAACCATGCTTTCAAACCTTCCTTCAATATGTTTCATCCATACAGTAGCATCCTGAGATGGTAATCTGTTGTTGTGTTTTTCTGATTATTGCTTCATGGGGATTATCATTGTTCTTTAGAAAAAGACATAATCTTTATTATATACATAGTCTCAAATTTTATCCTGTTCTGCAGTAATGCCTTTGTTGGGAGTTGTAGTATCTTGTCTCTAGTTTTCAAAACTTGCTATTCCTTATTACTACCATTCTTTGTAATCTGTGATTCTTCACTTGGCATATTCTTCATGCATGTTAGGTGATAGTTACTTAATCAAACCTTGAACACGTGATGAGACTGGGAGTGTCCTGGTATCATGTTCCCAAACAGCCCATACTCTCCCCAGGGCATCAGGTTCCTCCAATCAATGGGTTATAGCTGATTTCGCACCAGGTTGCCAACTCCATGCAGAAACGGCTCTTATCTGCCTTGCAGCAGGGCCAATACCTGACATGAAGCTTGGTTGAAACTAGTATTTCCTGAATATATGTTGGCTGTGCTTCAGCCTGAGACTCATTCATTTAATGTTAAAGATATAAAATTTTCATTTCAATTAAACTATCCTTTCAAATATCTTTTCAGGATACCAACATACTATATAACAATTTAGCATGGAAATGTGACGTTCTGTGATGAATTTCAGGCAGAAAATTTAGTGTTTCAAAAATATGTGCGTAGATCAGGTGTACAATTTTTTTCTCTAAAAATTGGTGAGTAAAAGTAAATTTTGTATTCTTCTGTTCTGAGAGTGTCATGGAAGTTGGTGTAGAAAAATGAACATTATGATATTACTATAAATATTTAAAATACAAAAAGTAGGCTGTACTTATTTCCAAATCTCTGGGTTTTTCCTCCCTCATGTATCCAATTATATCTGCCTCATAGACACACCAACTTTGGTCCTGATACTAGGTTTTGAGAAATGTCAGTTTTGAGGTTTCTCTGAAGTTTCATTTCAACCTTGTTAATATTTTCATCAGCATATTTGAATAAAAATGGTTACTATTCATAATGTAATGAGACTCATACAATAAACTGAAGGATATCAGAAGAAAGTGTACTCTCCTGAAGAATTTTGCCTCCATACTGCTTTGGCCTTACACCTTCTGTCTCCAATATTTCAAAGAACTCCACTCTGCTGACTGTCCCTGCAGATATTGAATTTATACAGTTAGGAATAATCTCCTGATCGTCATTTATTTTTGTGAAGCATTTTTATGATATTTCTGACCACTGTGTTTTTTTTCCAAGCTGTTTGTACATTAGTGATCAAGTAACTACAGTTTCAGTTTCTCATTTATCCTTTTAGCCTTTTCCTCAACTGTTTTGATATACAAAGTATTTTCTTTTCTTTTTTTTTTGAGCTGGGGATCATACCCAGGGCCTCGTGCTTGCTAGGCAAGTGCTCTACCACTGAGCCAAATCACCAACTCCCAAAGTATTTTCTTTTTAAAATTTTTATATAATGAACATTGCACTCCTTTAAATCATACCACAGTTCATAAAATTCTATTTTCTCCCCAATACTGCATGCTCCAGATGCTTTATATTCAGTTCCCTGATACAGCTTACTTTTATTTGTTTTTTTATAAACCACAAAAGTTTTATTTTAAAGCAACTCAGGAGAATTACACACCAAAACTCTAATAAAATCCTCATTTTCCCCAAATGAAACTGAAAAATATAAAAGTGTAATAGCCTATTATTTTTATGACATTGCACAAAAACATTCTCAGATAGAGCTGCCGTGGCAATATCCAGCAAGATGAACATATGGGTATTATCTGATGGCTTTGCGTTTCCATTTCTAAGTCTACAGCCAAAATATATGAACTGACAATATAGTGATGTGTATAAATGGCATTGAAAACAAAACTGTTAAGCAAATCAGTGAATCTTCACAGCAATATTGCAGTGAGACCTATTCTGTGTACTATTAGGATAATCTTTGGGATTTATTAAGAGAAAAACTATAAACAAAGAAATATAGTGTACAATTTATAATGCTATTTAAGATACTGTAGTGATTTGAATGAAAATGACTCCTCTTGGCTCGTGTACTTAAATGTTTGTTACCAGAAAGTGGAACTCTTTCAAAGAATTAGAAGGATTATGAGGTGTGCCCTTGCTAGAGGAAGTATATCACTGGGGATGAGCTTTGATGTTTCACAATTTCATTTTGTCTCTGCTTCTACTGAATATAGATCAGGATGAACAACTCCCAGCTCCTTCTTCAGCATCATGACTGCTATGCATGCTGTCATGCTCCCTGCTAAGAAGATAATGGACTAGCCCTCTAAAACTACAAGCGATCCCCCAACTAAATGCTTTCTCTTTATGAGTGTTGCATTGGCCAAAACTAAAAATAAATACAAAAGAATAATATCCTGATATATTTCTTCTGGACAACCTTCTCTCATAATACTCAACTTGTCTCAATTCTGGCAAAAAAAGCCGAGGAGGTTTCCTAAGAGATGAGGGAGCTCAGTGGTACATGTCTTGCCTTGCATATGTCTAAGGTACTGTATTTGATGTCTAGCACCACACAATCAAAGAAAGAAAAACAACCCCAAACAAGCAAACAAAAATGAAAGTAAAGAAGAGGATAGATAGATAGATAGATAGATAGATAGATAGATAGATGATAGATAGATAGATAGATAGATGAGAAAGAGAGAGAGACAGAGTGAGACAGAGAGAGACAGAGAGACAGAGACAGATGAGACAGAGCAGAGGCTTTATGAGTCAAAATCAAAGGCTGGGATCTTCTTCCTGTCAGTGATATTTATGGAAATCATTGTTTGCATATTAGGGTTGTTACAAAGGAAGAGACATTTAGGAACAATCATACTGGTTCTGAAATTCTGCTTTTTCTGTGAATGATTGGGACCTGTGTCTTGTGTAGGAGCATATGGAGAAATTAGAAACCAGAGACCTTACCTGAAGTTGTTGCCAGTGATGACCTAATGACTGTATCTTCTTCAGCTGTCAAAGATACAATTTTAGATCTTAACAGCATATGAAAGGTTTAATGGAAGTGTTTCTAGCAATAAATATGCAAGGAACTCTTCAAATAATAGTGTAGACATGGGAGGAATCACCTCAGAGAGCCTGAAACAAGTACATGCTTCTTTTTATATTTACAATAATGTATAAAACAAATTAATTATCACATTTATTTCCCATATCAACTTCCATCACACTACCTGAACAGAAGCCTGAGGAAATTATTTTTAGTCACCAATATTACAGAAAACTGTACGTTTGAACCATTCACACATTTTTCATAAATCCTAAGTTTCCTGTCTGAAACTAATCACAGACCCTGACTATGTATGTCTGTGAAGTTCAGATTCTACATGATAAATGAGCACACAGGTGAAGTCAATAGTACCGCCAGTGGGTTGTGTTTAGGAACAATTGCATCCATTACTATTGATCATGTAGATTTTTGAGCTCTGTCAGATAAATTTCATTACTTGTTCATTGTTTATTAAAGCTCTATAGGTGAAGGTGTATTAAAGACTTAAGAACCACAGAGGGTTTGTTAAAACTTGCAGGCTGGGCATAGCAGTTCATACCTATTCACAGCATGTGAGAGGCTGAGTTCAAAGCACGCTTAGACAAGAAAGTGAGTCCCTTTCTCAAAAACTCAAACAAACAGTTGTGCTGCAAGGGTACGACCTTTGAGTACTGTACGTAAGGTGTCATTGTAAAGAGACTATAAATGGTGTCCATGAAACAAAGTTCTTCAACAACAGCAAACTCTTCAGGGGAAGAGATAACAAAAAATTTTAGCATACTTGAAAACTGGTGCTGCATAACGTCACACAACCGATATCTTCAGGCAAAGAACTGTAAGAAAGAGCTTAGCCTTACCTAGAGTACACAAGATGATGCCCAAGTTCTGATAAAACATACTGCTCTTTATCCACTGTTGACACAGGTTATAACAAGTCCCATACTCATCCCCTAAGTCCACACCTCTGCTTCTCTCATATCTCCTTTTAGTCATCCCTGAGCCTGAGAGGCTCTGCATCCCAGAGGAGTCCAGTAACTCATTAAAGACCATAATTACCAAGGATCTCTGTAGGACCTGTTTTCCCAAAGTCCTTCAGTGGTGACTGACTTATTATCACTGCCAATCACACAGGGATTGTGGACTTGGAGAGAAACTCATAAATGGATGCTTATTTGTTTACTTGTTCATGTAATGCCTATTCTTTGTGGAGTGTGGAGGGGAGCCTGAGGAAGAGAGTTTGAAAAATCCCCAGAAGTAATCAGAGACTACACTGATTGATAGAAAATCCATTAGAGGTCATAACTTAATAAAGAGGCCACAGTGGCTTTTGAAGATACAGTTTGGGAACATTCCCAGGTAGCGAGAAGACTGTTAGTATAACTTGGCCTCCTGAAAAGCAGGCTTATGTGAGAAATAGTCATGTTGCTAGGATGGCTCAGACTTCTGTGACCAGCTTCCTTTATCTGCCAGTGTGCTAAAGACAGAAACAAGACAAAATCTAAAGTGGCCCAGACCATGTTTAATTCATATTCTAATTAAGATATAAAAGAAAAACCTAGATTCCCACACCATTTGGCTACTCACTTTTCATCCTCACTTCTTCACTTGGTGATATTGCATCGCCATCCTCCAACCATTCTCTGTAGGCTTCACTTCATGTCCTAATGCCAAGGCTTATTCCCTGTCAGCAGCCCTGAAGCTGTAGATAACTTGTAGTTTCTTACTTCTGGATCAGCTCCATGTACATGGCAATGATCAGCTAGGCAAGGTTCTGTACATTGCAGACGTTCATCGAGGAATTATGAATTCTTTCTCACTGGTCTTGTATTTATTGTTTGTGAGAGGTGATATAATGTCTATTTTTGGACATGCAAAACTAATTTTGTAGACAGAAGCCCCCACAGAACTTAAATTATCCCCCAAATAATCTACATTTCAAGACTTTAACAGGTATTAGATCTTGCAAATACTTCTCACAAAGTAGAAGAATGAAAAAAAAAATCAAGACACAAAACCCAAGAGCTTTCCTGCATACCAATAATAAATTTATGGAGCAGAAAATCAGGAAACAAAATCTCATTTATAACAGCTTCAAAAATACCTAGGTGGGGAAAGAGCTCAAAAATGAATAATTTAAAACCATGGAGAAAGAAAGCTGAGGGAACCAAAATCTAATTGGACTTAAGTTTGCTCAGTAGGAAGAAATTCATTCCTGGTACTCTAAAACTTAACCATCTACCTGTGGCTGGTGAGGTCGTGGGTCTAGAGGAGACATATGACTCTTCTTTCCTAAAGTAGTGTAATTTCTAACTGCATCCCCATACATGCTCTTATATCCACAGGTAAGTGTAGTTTGGGACCCTCACCAAGGGATCTTGAAAGAAAGTAGCAGACTGAGACTACTAGAGAGATCTATAACTGGTCAAAATGCAGAGAACAAGTGACTATGGCGTCCCACACCCGATAGACACGTCTGCAACCCAACTGCCACCCCTCAGGTTCAGGGACCGTGGTGGAAGATTAGAGGACCAAGATATCTGCCACAAAATAGTGTTTTCCACGTATGACAGAGATACTGCACCTATGACAGCCACAGTGTGGATGCCTAAATAAGGCCAGGAAAATGACAGCAGCAGCTGACATGCTAATGTTAATGGGGACTATCATAAGATTCTACCCTTAGAGAAAGCTACAGACAATTAATGGCTGCTGAGAGGGAGGATCATCCTTTGCCAGGGATGAGCCCCTGATGAGTTGGTCATCCAGTTCACAGTGGTCAGTGCCCCCCCCCATGTATGAACAACTCTAAATGGACTCAGAAGTCTGTATGGATGTGTATATATGCATCTATATGTATACTACTACTACTACTACTAATACTAATACTACTACTACTACTACTAATAATAATAAAAAGAAGAGTTCATGAATTTGGGAGGGAAGTGGGGAAAGTGGGAGGACTTATACAGGGAGAAGAAAGACTAGAAATGATGTAAATATAATATTAATGTATGAAAATGTCATAAATCATTTTAATTAAAATAATAAAACTAAATATTTTAAAAAATAAAATGAGTGAAGTAAGCAAGACATAGGAAGAATAATATTGCATGTTTTCTCTTATTTGTGGATCTTACATTTAAAATTTTTATTTTATTATGTCTAACTATGCATAAGTGCCTGGTTGTGGAAATCCTCTAAGATCAGAGGCATCATATGTCCAGGAGCTGGGTTTACAGTCTTTTTGAGTAACTTTTATGTGGATGCTTGGACCAAATTAGGCCATCTGCAAGAGAGTACATGGTTTGAACTGCTGAGCCATCTCTCCAGACCGATCTTTTTTTTTCTGTTTTTTTTCTTTTTGGATTTTTAAAATTTTATTTGTGTTTTAATTTTACACATCAACCATGGGTTCCCCTGTCCTCCCCCCACACGCCCCCAGCCCTACCTTCCCACCATCCCCTCCCCTCCATTCCCATCTCCTCCAGGACCAAGACTCCCCTGGGGATTCATTGAAACCTGGTGGATTCAGTACAGGCAGGTCCAGTCCCCTCTTTCCAGGCTGAGCAAAGTGTCCCTGTGTAAGCCCAAGGTTCCAAACAGCCAGGTCATGCACTAAGGACAGGTCCCAGTCCTACAGCTTGGATCCCTCCCAAACAGTTCAAGCTATTCAGTTGTCTCACTTATCCAGAGGTCCTGATCCAGCTGGAGGCTCCACAACCTTTGGTTCATAATTCATGTGCTTCCATTCGTTTGGCTATTTGTCCCTGTGCTTTTCCAATATTGGTCACAACAATTCACACTATTACAGTCTCTCCTCTTTCTTGACAATTGGACTCTTGGAGCTCCACCTGGGGTCTGGCCGGGGATCTCTGCATCCACTTCCATCAGTTATTGGATAATACTCAACTTCATATGGAAAAACAAAAAATCCAGGATAGGCAAAAGAATCCTGTACAATAAAACAACCTCTGGAGGCATCATGATCCATGAACTCAAGCTCTACTATAGAGCTACAGTAATAAAAACAGCTTGGTACTGGTATCAAAACTGACATGTGGACCAATGGAATGGAATTGAAGACCCTGCCATTAACCTGCATACCTATGAACATATAATTTTTGACAAAGAAGTCAAAAATGCACAATGGAAAAAAAGAAAGCATCTTCAACCAATGGTGCTGGCATAACTGGATGTCAACATGTAGAAGTCTGCAAATAGATCCATATCTGTCACCGTGCACAAAACTTAAGTCCAAGTGAATCAAAGACCTCAACATAAATCCAGTTACTCTCAACCTGATAGAAGAGAAAGTAGGAAGTACTCTTGAATGCATTGGCACTGGAGGTCACTTTCTAAATATAACACCAGTAGCACAGACACTGAGAGAAACAATCAATCAATGGGACCTGTTGAAACTGAGAAGCTTTTGTAGAGCAAAGGACATGGTCAACAAAACAAAGCGAGAGCCTACAGAATGGGAAAAGGTCTTCACTAACCCCACAACTGACAGAGAGCTGATATCCCGAATATATAAAGAACTCAAAAAATTAGATATCAAAATGCCCAACAGTCCAATTATGAAATGGGCTATGGAACTAAACAGAGAATTCTCAACAGAGGAAATTCAAATTGCTGAAAGACATTTAAGGAATTGCTCAACATCCCTAATTATCTGGGAAATGCAAATCAAAATGACTCTGAGATACCACCTTACACCTGTCAGAATGGCTAAGATCAAAATCACAGAAGACAGCTTATGCTGGAGAGGATGTGGAGTAAGGGGAACTATCCACCACTGCTGGTGGGAATGCAGGTTGTACAGCCACTTTGGAAATAAATATGTCGCCTCCTTAGAAAATTGGGAATCCATCTCCCCCAAGACCCAGCTGTAGCACTCTTGGGCATATACCCAAAGAATGCTCAATCATACCACAAGGGCATTTGCTCAGCTATGTTCATATCAGCATTGTTTGTAATAGCAGAACCTGGAAACAACCTAGATGCCCTTCAACTGAAGAATGGATAAAGAAAATGTGGTACATATACACAATGGAGTAATACTCAGCAGAGAAAAACAATGACATAATGAGGCTTGCAGGCAAATGGATGGATCTAGAAAAAATCATCCTGAGTGAGGTAACCCAGACTCAGAAGGACAAACACGGTATGTACTCACTCATAGGAGAATACTAGATGTAAAACAAAGATGACTAGACTGGTATACAACTCCAGGGAGGCTACCTAGAAAACGGGACCCTAGGAAAGATACAGGGATCTCCCAATGACAGACCTGATCTTAGATTATCTATCTATCTATCTATCTATCTATCTATCTATCTATCTATCTATCTATCTATCTATCTATCTATCTATCTTTCTGTCTGTCTGTCTGTCTGTCTGTCTGTCTGTTTGTCTGTCTGTCTGTCAGTCTACCAGTCTATTTGTCTGCCTCTGTCTGTCTGTCTGTCTGTCTGTCTGTCTGTCTCTCTTCCTATGTATTTGGCCCTAAACTTTGAAATTCAATAGGAAAGTAAATAAAATACTTCAAAGAGTAAGTAAGCACAAGCTAGGACTTTTTGAAAAGAACTCCCATAACTAGAAATAATCCCATGAATTGATGAACAGGTTATGTAAAATTCAAAATCTTTGCAGCATTCAGGTCAAGAGACAGTCTACAGAATGGGAAAATATTTTCAACTACATATCGAGAATATGATGAATATCTAGGATATATAAAAACTGAAAGTACCCGAAAATCACACACATCAATTATCTAATCACTGACTGGTCAATGAATTGATACAGAAGTAATTCTCAACAGAAGAAACACAAAATTGAGAACAAACAGCAGAAGAAGATGTTTCTCTGAATCCGGAACACTTCACTCACTATGGTTTTTCAAACTCTGTGTATTTACCTCCAAATTACATGATTTCATTTTTCTTTTCTTTTTTAACTTTCTTTTTATTTATTCTTATTTTCTTTCACATCATGCATCTCAATCCCATTCATTTCCCTTCCCTGCATAACTGCCCTCTACCCTTGCAGTCCAACCCCTTTAAATTTAAGAGAAAAAGAAAAAAGAAAAGAAAAAAAGGGGAAAAAGCTGTAGTGTGACACAGTAAGTCACACAGTAACCACTTTTGTCCTTAAATTTTTACTTGTAAACTTTCATTGCAAAGAGTCATTGGTCTGGTTCAAGGCCTCTGGTTCCTGCTAAACTATAGATGCTGGGCCCTCACTGGGTCTCTTCCTGGTTATCTTGCTGCTGCCCTCTGTTGTGGCAGTCCTGCAGCTTTGGGTCTGCAGGAACTGTCCCTTCATGGGCTCCAGCAGTTTACTGATCGGGTGAATGTTGGCTTGGGCCAACCCACAACCCTGTTTCTGGTTGCATGGTTGGTTAGTCCTCCAGCTCTAAGTTGTCCTCCCCACCAAGGTGAGCTCTCCTGCATTGCCTTGGTGAGTTCACCCTTTGCAGTGTTGAGTAAGGGGCGGGACCAATGCTCCTGCTTTCATGTCCTCCAGGTCGGATCTTGCACACTTACACCTCCAGGGGCAGCTCTACTGTGTTGCCCAGGCATGGCACAAGGGCCACTCTCCTGAGTGCTGCAGCAAATTGAGGGCAGGGCTAGCTCTCTCTTATTCTTATGGCCTCAGAGCCAGCTCTCCCACCTGCCTCAGGTGTTAATGGGAGGGGTGGGGGCATCTTTCTCCTTCCCATGCTACCACATGATAGGTGAGCAATGGGGATAGCTTTTTCATGATTACAGTATCAGGGCTGGCTTGCCCACACCTCTGACAAAAGGATTGGCTCTTGTGCTGCCCAGGCAAGGTGCAGGGTCCACTCTCCCTATTGTTGCAGCTGGTAGCAAGCAGGGGCATCTCTTCCAGCCTTAGGACCTCAGGGCCAGCTCTCCCTCCTGACTTAGGCATTGAGAGATCAAGGGGGGGCACCACTCCCCTATCCATGCTGCCACATGACAGATGAGTGATGGGGATAGTTCCCCCATGCTAACAAGATTTCATTTTTCTTAAGAGCTGAATGATATTCCATTATGTAAATGTACCACATTTTGATTATTCACTTACTAGTTCATGGACATCTAGCACTGTGTTTCTCAACCTATGGGTTGAGGGGTTGCATATCATTATCCTGCATATCAGATATTTACATTATGATTTGTAATAGTAACATAATTACTGTTATGTAGTAGTAAAAAATAATTCTATGGTTGAGATTGCAATAACATGAGTAACTGTATTAAAGTGTTATGGCATTAGGAAGGTTGAGAAGAATTGATGTGGGATGTTTCTACTTCCTGGCTATTGTACATAGAGCAACAATGAACATGAATGAGCAGGTATCTCTGTGGAATGATATAGAGTCCTTGGGGAATATGTACAGGAAATAAACAAATGGGTAATGTCTATTAATTTTATTGTTTTATTGTTACTAAGTTATTTAATTTTTGCATTTGTAATTAAATATAACCACACCACTCCCCCTTCCGTTTTTTCCCACGACTCTATTCCATGTTGCCCTCTCAATGCAATATCCTTTTCTTAATTTATTATTGTTACATCTATCTATCTATCTATCTATCTATCTGCATTCTAAAACTAAATAAATTCTACCTTCTGAGCTCATATTTGTTGTTTGTGTGAATATGGTTTCAGGGCTCACCACTTTGCATTGGAAAACCAATCAGGGCTCATACTTAGGAGAACCTAATTCACACTCTCTCAGCCTGTAGTTCTTTATCTAGTCATGGGAACCTGTGAGATATTCCCCCCCCCACATACTAATATGTCAACAGATATTGTCATTGTGCAGTCTTCAATTACGTAGACATTTCTAAGAAAATCATCCACACAGCAGACTTCCTGGTATTCTTTTTTGATATTTTTAATTCATTTTACATACCACTCATAGGTCACCCTCTCTTCCCTCATGCTGCTCTCCAAGTCTTCCTCCAACCCATCCCCCATTCCTTACTCCTTAAATGTAAGGCCTTCCATGGGGAGTCAGCAGAGCCTGGTACATTGAGTTGAGGAAGGTCCAAGTCCCTCCCTCCTGCATTAAGGCTATGTGCAGGGTGTCTCACCATAGGTAGTGGGCTCCACAAAGCCTGCTCAAGAACCAGGAATAGATCCTGATCCTACAGCCAGGGGCCCCCTTAATTATATCAAACTACACAACTGTCTTGCTTATGCAGAGGGCCTAGTGTAGTCCCATGGAGGCTCCACAGCTCTTGGTCTAAAGTTCATGAGTTCTCACTAGCTTGGTTTGGTTGTCTCTGTAGGTTCCTCCATCATGATCTTGCTGCCCCTTGCTCATAGAATCCCTATTCCCTCTCTTCAACTGGACTCCTGGAGCTCATCCTGGTGCTTGGCTGTGGATCTCTGCATCTGCTTCCATCAGTTACTGCATGAAGTCTCTTTGACGACAGTTGAGTATTTACCAATATGATTACTGGGATAAGCCAGTTGAGGCACTGTCTCCACTATTGGTCATAGTCTACACTGGTGTCATCCTGGTGCATTCTTGGGAACTTCTCTATGTAGATGAAATTCTAAACAGTCTATTAAATAAGAAACACAGACGTAGATATGGGGGCGAATGCTGTAAAGATCAGAGAAAGAGGAATAACCACAAGATAACCTTAGCTCATCATGCTGTCATAGCTTCCCAAGAGAACCACGTTCTTCCTATCTTACCCATGTCTTTATTGCCTTGCTATTCTGAATTCTCATTGACTCAGCCCACTTCCTCATCACTGCCTGACTGTACAGACCTCTAGGTGTCTGTGCTTGGTACTGGGATTTAAGGCATGTGTCACCACTCTTGGCTGTGTCCTTGAACACACAGAGACTCTGCCTGCTATGTGATTGGATTAAGGGCATGTGCTACCACTGCCTGACTTTTGTTTATGGCTGGCTATGTCCTCTGATCTCCAGACAAACTTTATTTATTAACATACAAATAAAATAACACCACATTCCAGCACAAATAAAATATCACCACTTCCTTAACATCAGGTCACTCCCTATACTCACGATATCTCCCTCTATCATGGTATCTTTTTGCTTGCTCTCCCACTCTGTCCCTGTCCCAGTTCAACTATGCTGTTCCCTTATGTCCTCATTCCCCCATCCCCTACCCTATATTGTCACCGTCATCCTCAGATTACTCATGGAGATCTCATCTATTTCCCCTTCTCAGGGTGATCCATGTTCCCCTCTTAGGGTTCTCATGTTAGCTAGCTTCTCTAGAGCTGCGGCATGTAGTCTGGTTATTCTTTGCTTTACATCTAGTATCCACTTATAAGTGAGTACATAGCATGTTTGTCTTTCTGAGTCTGGATTACCTCACTCAGGATGATATTTTATAGTTCCATCTGTTTGCCTGCAAAGCTCATGATGTCATTGCTTTTCTCTGCTGAGTAGTACTCCACTGTGTACCACATTTTCTTTATGCATTCTTCAGTTGAGGGGCATCTAGGTTGTTTCCAGATACTGGCTATTGTGAATAATGCTGCTGTGAACATAGTTAAGCATGTGTTCTTGTGGTATGATTGAGCATTCCTTGGGTATATGCCCAAGAGCGGTATAGCTAGGTCTTGAAGAACATTGATTCCCAATTTTCTGAATCGTCATACTGATTTCCAAAGTGGTTGTACAAGTTTGTACTCTCACCAACAGTGTACGAGTGTTCCCCTTACTCCACATCCTCTCCAACATAAGCTATCATCAGTGTTTTTGATGTTAGCCATTCAGATAAGGAAAAAGATGGTATCTCAGAGTCCTTTTTATTTGGATTTCCATGATGACTAAGGATACTGAGCAATTCCTCAAATGTCTTTAGGCCATTTGAGATTCTTCTGTTGAGAATTCTGTGTAGCTGCTTGCTTTTAATTGCCTTCCTGGTATTCTGACTCTCACAATCTTCCTGCTCCTGTGATGCTCCCTGAGCACAGGAGGCAGTGGCTATGTTGCCAATGTACCCATTGAAGCAGGACTCCCCACAATATATTGATCTTTGCATTGTGTGCAGTTTGTAACTAATTGTTTAGATAATTTTAGATGATTTCAGACATGTACACAATTCTCAGACCCCAATTTCCTAAGCTCCCTGACATAACCATCCTCCCCACAAATCTCTTTTCACATTCATGACTATTCATTTTTTGTGACCCACTGAGTTTAATTAGTACACTCTCCATGTAGATATGTATTTGGAGCTATTTGTTGGAGCCTGGTGGCTTCAACATTTATTTTATTTTTGAGAAATTCATCAGCTTCAGGCCATTACTGGTAATAGTCAACAACCAAGCAAACTTCAGAATAGAAGTAAACATTACATGGTAAGATTTACAATACATACAATATAAGGAACTCTTAGAACTCAACAAAATCCGTTAACTGTCCAGAAGCTTTTTAGTTTGATGTATCCAATTTGCCTCTTTTTGATTTTGTTTTGTGCTCTTTTGTTTGTGTTTCTGTCAGTGTTCACCCTCAAATCTTGAAGCTTTTCATTGATGTTTCCTTCTAATAATGGTCTCAGATTTCCATGTTTTAGGTTTAAGACATCAATTTCATGTAAATATTGTTACATTTTATTTTTACTATTTTAAACAATTTTAAAATTTAAATATATGTGAATCATATTCTCACCCTCCAGATACTTTTCCCCTCCCTTCTCACCCAATTTTAAGATCTTCCTAAAAATAATACAGCAAGAAATCCCTCCAAAACCAAGAAAACAAAATAAAATCATTCCCCAAAATGAAGGGAAAAGTAACCGAAACAAAACATGAAACTGTAACTAAATATTTTAAAAAAATATTTAATACTACTTTACTTTTCTTCATTGCAAAACTCTTTTGTTTTGAAGTTTTTTGAATTATATTTGGATTCCCCTGTCCTCCACCCCCACCTTTTCCCCAGCCCCTCCCCTCCATTCCCATCTGCTCCAGGGCAAAGACTCCCCTGGGGATTCAGCTCAACCTGGTAGATTCAGTACAGGCAGGTCCAGTCCCCTCCTTCCAGGCTGAGCAAAGGGTCCCTGTGTAATCCCAAAGTTCCAAACAGCCAGCCCATGCACTAAGGTCAGGTTCGGGTCCCACTGCCTATCATTTAATCTGCTTTTGAAACAATACATCAAGGTGTTTTTGGCTACTGATTAATACCAGGTTTAGAAAAAAGTACAATAATGAGAGCAATATACTAAAGGTTTACAAAAGCCTGTTAACCAATATAGACAATGAAGTATACATAGGGTCTAGGGAATTAAGTGATGTAATTATCTAATGGCAGACTATAGAAAGAACATGTGAAAGATTGTAAAAGGGCTGGTTGAGGTAAAATACTTGAATATTACTAAGTATAGATCTGAGATCATAGAGTACACTTTTATAGTCACACAGTTACAGTAGACATTTAGACAAAATGAGAAAATACTGAGATAAACACAGGGATCAGACATGACTTTAAGTCTACACTACAATTTCCAGGACCATATTGGAAAGACAACAAGTGCATATTTGGATATCCTAAACTTATTTCCTAAATTCAGCGACTTGTATAAACTCCCTGTGATTTGTGTAGTGAAAGTTACATTTTGAGATCTTTAAACAGAAGCATCCACAGAGATGTAAAATTCTTTAGCAATGTCCAATGTTAATATTTTTATTTTCTAGAAGATATTGAATAAAAGTCTGAAGAGTTACCATCATAGGAAAGAGGGAATTTGCTTTTTGCAAACTACTCTTTCTAATGCTCCCTTCACATCTCTGTTCCTCAGGCTGTAGATGAAGGGGTTCAGCATGGGAGTCACCATTGTGTACATCAAAGACAGGACAGTCTCCTTCACAGCAGAGTTATTAGCCGAAGGACATAAGTAGAGACCAATGACTGGCCCATAGAATAGTGACACTACAGACAGGTGGGAGCCACAGGTAGAAAAGGCTTTACGGACACCATGTAAAGAAGGGACCTTGAAGATGAAGGAGACAACTTTTGCATAGGAAACAATGATGAGAAGGAAAGGGAGTACAACTATAGGGCCTCCCAAGATATATATCGCCAATTCATTATCATGAATGTTAGAACAAGCCAGTTTCAGCAGAGTAGACATATCACAGAAATAGTGGGGAATCACTTTGTCCTCACAGAATGACAATCTGGCCATGAGTAGGGTGTGCAGCATGGCATGGAATGTAGTCAGCACCCAGGACAGCACCACCAGACTCACACAGAGCTTAGGATTCATGATGCTGGTGTAATGAAGGGGGAAGCAGATGGCCACATAGCGGTCATAGGCCATGGCCACAAGGAGGAAATTCCCAAGGTCTCCAAAAAACAGAAAGAAGTATATTTGTGCAAGGCAGCCTGCATAGGGGATGGATGGGTCCTGGCTCTGCATGTTCTGCAGCAATTTGGGCATTGTAACAGAGGAGAAACAGAGGTCAGAGAAGGACAAGTTGCTGAGAAACAAGTACATGGGTGTGTGGAGATGGGAGTCCAGTAGAATGAGGATGATGATGATGAGGTTCCCCAGGACAGTGGTGAGATACATGGCCAGGAACAGGGCATAGAACAGGTGCTGGTGCTCTGGGGGGATGGGCAGGCCCATGAGGAAAAACTGGGAAATGACAGTTTGGTTCCCGTCAATCATGCTGTCTCAGGTACCTTTAAGAGAAATCATGACAAGAGCTTTCAAATTAAGTATGATCATGTCTTCTTGTTACCCATCTTTCATGTGTTAGCTAATATGAATTTCCCAACCATCACAATAATTGCACATACATTCCCATGTTTGTTATCTCTATAATGCTGAAGATTTGAATATTTAGTTCTTTCTATCATACTTTAGTGTTCATTACTTCCTAAGCATTTTATGAATTTTATTCTGAGATACTCAGTTCACCAGTTCACAATCTGTTGTTGTGTTTTTCTGATTATTGCTTCATGGGGATTATCATTGCTCTTTAGAAAAAGACATAATCTTTACCATACACATAACTTAATTTTATCCTATTCTGCAGTAATGCCTTTGTTGGGAGTTATAGTATCTTGTCTCCAGTTTTCAAAACTTGCTATTCCTTATTACTACCATTCTTTGCTATATGTGATTCTTCTCTTGGCATATTCTTCATACATGTTAGGAGATAGTTACTTAATCAAACTGTGGACACCTGATGAGACTGGGAGTGTCCTGGTATCATGTTCCCAAACAGCCCACACTCTTCCCAGTAAATTGGATTCCTCCAATCAATGGGTTATAGCTGATTTCACACCAGGTTGCCAACTCCATGCAGAAAAGACTCTATCTGCCTTGAATTAGGGCCAATACCTGGCAAGAAGCTTGGTTGAAACCAGTGTTTTCTGAATAAATGTTAGCTGTGCATCAGCCTGAGGCTCATTCACTTAATGTTAAAGGCATAAAATTTTCATTTCATTTTTAAAAATCTTTTCAGGATACCAACTTACTATATAACAATTTAGCATGGAAATGTGACATTCTGTGATGAATTTCAGGCAGAAAATTTAGTGTTTCAAAAATATGTGGGTAGGTCAGGTGTACAATTTTTTCTGTAAAAATTGTGACTTAAAGGAAAATTTTTATTCTTCTGTTCTAAGAGTGTCATGGAAGTTGATGTAGAAAAATTAACATGTTGATTATTAATATATATATATATATATATTTAAATTAAAAAAGAAGAGTGCACTTGTTTTAAAATCTCTCAGGCTTTTCTTCCCTCATCTATCCAATTATGTCTGCCTCATAGACACACCAACATTGTCCTGATACTAGGTTTTGAGAAATGTCAGTTTTAAGGTTTCTCTGAAGTTTCATTTCAACCTTGTTAATATTTTAGTCAGCATATTTGAATAAAAAAGATTACTATTCATACTGTAATGAGACTCATACAATAAACTGAAGGATGTCAGAAGAGAGTGTACTCTCCTGAAAATTTTGCCTCCAGACTGCTTTGGATTTACTGCTTCTATCTTCAAAATTTCAAGGAACTCTACTCTGCTGACTGTCCCTGCAGATACTGAATTTATACAATTATGAATAATCACCTGCTATATTTCTTCTGGACAACCTTTTCTAATAATATTCAACCTGTCTAAATTCTGGTAAAGAAAGTAGAGTAGGATTCTTGAGATATGTGGGAGCTCAGTGGTACAATTCTTGCCTAGCATATGTCTAAGGTACTATATTTGACATCTAGCACCAAACAATCAAAGAAAGAAAAACATCCCCAAAGAAGCAAACAAAAATGAATGTGACAGAGGGAAGAGAAAGAGAGAGAGAGAGAGAGAGAGAGAGAGAGAGAGAGAGAGAGAGAGAGAGAGAGAGAGAGAGAGAGAGAGAGAGACAGAGAGAGACAGAGAGAGAGAGAGACAGAGACAGAGAGAGACAGAGAGAGAGACAGAGAGAGAGAGAATCAGAGAAAGAGACAGAGACAGAGACAGATAGAGACAGAGCAGATACTTTATGAGTCAAAATCAAAGGCTGGGATCTTCTTCCTGTCAGTGATATTTATGGAATTCATTGTTTGTATATATGAGTGTTACAAGGGGAAGAGACATTTAGGAACAATCATACTGGTTCTGAAATTCTGCTTATTCTGTGAATGATTGGGACCTGTGACTTGTGTAGGAGAATAGGGAGTAATCAGAAACCAGGGACCTTACCTGGAGTTGTTGCCAGTGATGACCTAATGACTGTATCTTCTTCAGCTGTTTAAAGACACAATTTTAGATCTCAACAGCATATGAAAGGTTTAATGGAAGTGTTTCTAGCAATAAATAGGCAAGTAAGTCTTCAATTAATAGTGTAGACATGGGAGGAATCACATCAGAGAGCCTGAAACAAGTACATGCTTCTTTTTATATTTACAATAATGTATAAAACAAATTAATTATCACATTTATTTTCCCATATCAACTTCCAGCACACTACCTGAACAGAAGCCCAAGGAAATTATTTTTAGTCACCAATATTACAGAAAACTGTTCATGAGACCCACTCACATATTTTACATAAATCCTAAGTTTCCTGTCTGAAAATAATCACAGACCCTGATTATGTATGTCTGTGAAGTTCAGATTCTACATGACAAACAAGCACACAGGTGAAGTCAATAGTACCGCCAGTGGGTTGTGTTTAGGAACAATTGCATCCATTACTATTGATCATGTAGATTTTTGAGCTCTGTCAGATAAATTTCATTACTTGTTCATTGTTTATTAAAGCTCCATATGTGAAGGTATATTAAAGTTTTAAGAACCACAGAGGGTATGTTAAAACTATCAGGTTGGGCACAGCAGTTCATATCTATTCACAGCATGTGAGAGGCTGAGTTCAAAGCATGCTTAGACAAGAAAGTGAGTCCCTTTCTCAAAAACTCAAACAAACAGTTGTGCTGCAAGGGTACGACCTTTGAGAACTGTAAGTAAGGTGTCATTGTAAAGAAGTCCTTCATTACTAAAGAGACTATAAATGGTGTCCATGAAACAAAATACTTCAACAACAGCAAATTCTTCAGGGGAAGTGATAACAAAAATTTTTTAGCATACCTGAAAACTGGTGCTGCATAACATCACACAACCGATATCTTCAGGCAAAGAACTGTAAGAAAGAGCTTAGCCTTACCTAGAGTACACAAGATGATGCCCAAGTTCTGATAAAACATACTGCTCTTTATCCACTGTTGACACAGGTTGTAACAAGTCCCATACTCATCCCCTAAGTCCACACCTCTGCTTCTCTCATATCTCCTTTTAGTCATCCCTGAGCATAAGAGGCTCTGCATCCCATAGGAGTCCAGTAACTCATTAAAGACAATAATTACCAATGACTTCTGTAGGACCTGTTTTCCCAGAGTCCTTCAGTGGTGACTGACTTATTATCACTGCCAATCACACAGGGATTGTGGACTTGGAGAGAAAGAATCTCCTGAATGGATGCTTATTTGTTTACTTGTTCATGTAAAGCCTATTCTTTGTGGAGTATGGAGGGGAGCATGAGGAAGAGAGTTTGCAAAATCCCCAGAAGTAATCAGAGACTACACTCATTAATAGAAAATACATTAGAGGTCAGAATTTACTAAAGAGGCCACAGTGGCTTTTGAAGATACATTTTTGAAACATTCCCAGGTATCGATCAGCCTGTTAGTATAACTTGGCCTCCTGAAAAGCAGGCTTATGTGAGAAATAGTCATGTTGCTAGGATGGCTCAGACTTCTGTGACCAGCTTCGTTTATCTGCCAGTGTGCTAAAGACAGAAACAAGACAAAATCTAAAGTGGCCCAGACCATGTTTAATTCATATTCTAATTAAGATATAAGAGAAACCCTAGATTCCCACACCATTTGGCTACTCACTTTTCATCCTCACTTCTTCACTTGGTGACATTGCATCGCCATCCTCCCAACCATTCTCTGTAGGCTTCACTTCATGTCCTAATGCCATGGCTTATTCCCTGTCCGCAGCCCTGAAGCTGTAGATAACATGTAGTTTCTTACTTCTGGATCAGCTCCATGTACATGGCAATGATCAGCTAGGCAAGGTTCTGTACACTGCAGACGTTCATTGAGAGAATATGAATTCTTTCTCACTGGTCTTGTATTTATTGTTTGTGAGAGGTGATATAATGTCTATTGTTGGACATGCAAAACTAATTTTGTAGAAAGAATCCCCCCAGAACTTAAATTATCCCAAAATAATCTACATTTACAAGACTAAGACTCTACTTAACAGGTATTAGATTTTGCAAATACTTCCCACAAAGTAGAAGAATGAAAAAAAAATCAAGACACAAAACTCAATAGCTTCCCTGCATACCAATAATAAAATTATGGAGCAGAAAATTAGGAAACAAAATCTCATTTATAACAGCTTCAAAACTTACCTAGATGGGGAAAGATCTCAAATGTGAAAAATTTGAAACTGTGGAGAAAGAAAGCTGAGGTAACCAACATCTAATTGGACTTAAGTTCTGCTCAGTAGGAAGAAATTCATTCTTGGTACTCTAAAACTTAACCCGTGGCTGGTGAGGTCATGGGTGTAGAGGAGACCTACAGCTCTTCTTTCCTAAAGTAGTGTAATTTCTAACTGCATCATTCATGTTCTTATATCCACAGGTAAGTGTAGTTTGGGATCCTCACCAAGGGATCTGGAAAGAAAGAAGCAATCCGAGACTACTAGAGAGATCTATAACTGGTCAAAATGCAGAGAACAAGTGACTATGGCGTCCCACACCCGATAGACACGTCTGCAACCCAACCCCCACCCCTCAGGTTCAGGGACCGTGGTGGAAGATTAGAGGACCAAGATATCTGCCACAAAATAGAGTTTTCCACGTATGACAGAGACACTGCACCTGTGAAAGCCTTAGTGAGGCTGCCTAAATAAGGCCAGCAAAATGACAGCAGCAGCTGACATGCTAATGTGAATGGGGGACTATCATAAGGTTCTACCCTTAGAGAAAGCTACAGGCAATTAATGGCTGCTGAGAGGGAGGATCATCCTTTGCCAGGGATGAGCCCCTGATGAGTTGGTTATCCAGTTCACAGTCGTCAGTGCCCCCACCACATGTATGAACAACTCTAAATGGACTCAGAAGTCTGTATGGATGTGTATACATGCATCTATATGTGTACTTATAATAATAATAAAGAAGAGGTCATGAATTTGGAAGAGAAGTGGGGAAAGTGGGAGGTCTCATACAGGGAAAAGAAAGTCTAGAAATGATGTAAATATAATATTAATGTATGAAGATGTCACAAAATATTTTAATTAAAATAATAAAACTAAATCTTTCAAAATGTAAAGTAAAAAAGTGAAGTAAGCAAGACTTAGGAAGGGAAATATTGCATGTTTTCTCTTATTTGTGGATATTACATTTAAAATTTTAATTTAGTATTTTTTACTATGAATAAGTGCCTCTGTGTGGATGTCCTCAAAGAATAGAGGCATCATATGTCCCCAGAGCTGGATTTACAGACTTTTTGATGAACCTCTCATGAGGATTCCTTGGACCAAATCAGGCCATCTGTAAGAGAGTACATGGTTTGTACTGCTGAGTCTTCTCTCCAGCCCTGAATACTCTGTGTCTGTTTCTGTCTCTGTCTCTCTCTCTCCCTACCTATTATTTGATCTTAAAGTTTGAAACTGAGTAGGAAGAATGTAAAATACTTCAAAGCGTAATTAAGCCCAGGCTAGGACTTCCTGGAAAGAACTCCCATAACAAGCAATAATCCCAAGAATTGATAAACAGATTATGTGAAATTCAAAAGCTTCTTTGCAACCTTCAGGGTCAAGAGATAGTCTACAGAATGGGAAAATATTTTCAACTACATATCAAGAATATGATGAATATCTAGGATATATAAAACCTGAAAGTATCTGAAAACCGTAACATTAGATAATCTAATCACTGACTGGTCAATGAATTGATACATATGGAATTCTCAACAGAAGAAACACAAAATTGAGAACAAACAGCAGAAGAAGATGTTTCTCTGAGTCTAGAACACTTCACTCAGAATGGTTGTTTCAAAATCTGTGTATTTACCTACAAATTACATGATTTCATTTTTCTTTTCTTTTTTAACTTCCTTTTTATTTATTCTTTTTGCTTTTCACATCATGCATCTCAATCCCATTCATTTCCCTTCCGTGAATATCTGGCCTCTACCCTTACAGCCCATCCCCCAGTAAAATTTAAGAGAATAAGGAAAAAGTAAAGAAAAAAAGGGGAAAAATCTCATCAGGGAAGCTGTAGTGTGACACAGTAAGTCACACAGTAAACACTTTGGTCCATGCATCTTTACTTGTAAACATTCATTGTAAAGAGTCATTGGTCTGGTTCAAAGCCTCTGGTTTCTGCTACACTATGGATGCTGGGCCCTCACTGGGACTCCTCTTGGTTATCCTGCTGTTGCCCTCTGTTGTGGCAATCCTGCAGCTTTCGGTCTGCAGGAACTGTCCCATGGGCTCCAGCAGTTTACTGATGGGGTGAATGTTGGCTTTGGCCAAGCCATAACCCTGGTTCTGATTGCATGTTTGCTCAGTCCTCCAGCTCTGCCTTGAACTCCCCACCAAGGTGAGCTCTCCTGCATTGCATTGGTGAGTTCACCTTTGCAGTGATGAGCAAGTGGTGCCAGTGCTCCTGCTTTCATGTACTCCAGGTCGGATCTTGCACACTTATACCTACTGATCTATCTTTATCTATCTATTAATATCTCTTATACCTACCTATCTTTATCTATCACCTATCTATCTATCTATCTATCTATCTATCTATCTATCTATCTATCTATCTATCTATGTATCTATCTATCTATGTATCTATCTATGTATCTATGTATCTATCTATCTATCTATCTATCTATCTATCTATCTATCTACCTTCTAGGAATAAATAAATACCACCTGCTGAACTCATATTTGTTCTTTGTGTGGATATGGTTTCAGGGCTCATACCTGGGAGAACCTAATTCACACTCTCTCAGCAGGTAATGGCTGCCTGTAGTTCTTTATCTAGGCGTGGGAACCTGTGAGATTTTTTTCCCCTCCCATATTAACATGCCAACAGATATTGTCATTGTGCAGGCCTCATTTAAAGTAGACATTTCTAAGAAAAGCATTCACACAGCAGATTTCCTGGTATTCTTTTTTTAAATTAATTTTACACACCAACCATAGATCACCCTCTCTTCCCTCATTTTGCACCCCAAGTCTTCCTCCAACCCATCCCCCATTCCTTCCTCTTTAAATGTAATGCCTTCCATGGGGAGTCAGCAGAACCTGGTACATTCAAATGAGTCAGGTCCAAGACCCTCCCTCCTGCTTTAAGGTTGTGCAAGGAGTCTCACCATAGCTAATGGGCTCCAAAAAGCATGCTCATGCACCAGGAATGGATCTTGATCCTACTGCCTGGGGCACCTTAAGTATATCAAGCTACACAAGTGCCTTGATTATGTAGAGCACCTAGTTCAGTCCCATGGATGCTCCACAGCTGTTGACCTAAAGTTCATGAGTTCTCACTAGCTTGGTTTGGTTGTCTCTATAGGTTCCCCCATCATGATCTTGATGCCTCTTGCTCATAGAATCCCTATTCCCTCTCTTCAACTGGACTCCTGGAGCTCATCGTTGTGCTTGGCTATGGATCTCTGCATCTGCTTCCATCAGTTACTGCATGAAGTCTTTTTGATGACAGTTGAGTATTTACCAATGTGATTACTGGGGTAATCCAGTTGAGGCACTCTCTCCACTATTGGTAGTAGTCTACACTGGTGTCATCCTGGTGCATTCTTGGGAACTTCCCTATGTAGATGAAATTCTAAACAGTCTATTAAATAAGAAATACAGACCCAGGGTGAATGTTGTAAAGATCAGAGAAATAGGAATAGCTGCCAGCTAACCTCACATGCCATCCTAACTTCCCAAGAGAACCAGGTTCTTCCTGTCTAACCCATGCCTTTATTGCCTTGATATTCTGCCTTCTCATTGACTCAGCCCACTTCCTCATCACTGCCTGTCTGTACAGACCTCTAGGTGTCTGTGGTTGGTACTGGGATTTAAGACATGTGTCACCATGCTTGGTTGTGTCCTTGTGCACATAGAGACTCTGCATGCCATGTAATTGAATTAAGGGTGTGTGATACCACTGCCTGACTTTTGTTTATGGCTGGCTATGTCCTCTGATCTCCAGACAAACTTTATTTATTAACATATAAATAAAAAATCACCACATTTCAACACAAATAAAGTATCATCACCTCCATAGCATCAGGTTTCTCCCTATTATCATGATATCTCCCTCTATCATGGTATCTTTTTGCTTGCTCTCCCATTCTGTCCCTGTTCCAGCTCAACTATACTGTTCCCTTGTGTCCTCATTCCCCAGTCCCTTACTCTATATTATCACCCTTATCCTCATTTTACTCATGGAGATCTCATCTATTTCCCCTTCCCAGTGTGATCCATGTGCCCTTCTTAGGGTTATCCTTGTTAGCTAGCTTCTCTAGAGCTGTGGCATGTAGTCTGGTTATTCTTTGCTTTATATCTAGTATCCACTTATGAGTGAGTATATACCATGTTTGTCTTTCTGAGTCGGGATTACCTCACTCAGGATGATATTTTCTAGTTCCATCTGTTTGCCTGCAAAGCTCATGATGTCATTGCTTTTCTCTGCTGAGTAGTACTCCACTGTGTACCACATTTTCTTTATGCATTCTTCAGTTGAGGGGCATCTAGGTTGTTTCCAGGTTCTAGCTATTATGAATAATGCTGCTGTGAACATAGTTAAGCATGTGTTCTTGTTGTATGATTGAGCATTCCTTGGGTATATGCCCAAGAGCGGTATAGCTAGGTCTTGAAGAACATTGATTCCCAATTTTCTGAATCACCATACTGATTTCCAACGTGGTTGTATAAGTTTGTACTCTCACCAACAGTGTATGAGTATTCCCCTTGCTCCACATCCTCTCCAACATAGGCGGTCATCAGTGTTTTTGATATAGTCATTCTGACAGGTATAAGATGGGATCTCAGAGTCATTTTTATTTGCATTTCCCCGATGACTAAGGATACTGAACAATTCCTAAAATATCTTTTGGCCATTTGAGATTCTTCTGTTGAGAATTCTGTGTAGTTGTTTGCTTTTAATTGCCTCCCTGGTATTCTCAGTCTCACAATCTTCCTGCTCCTGTGATGCTCCCTGAGCACAGGAGGCAGTAGCTATGTTGCCCATTTACCCATTGAAGCAGGATTCCCCACAATACATTGATCTTTGCATTGTGTGCAGTTTGTAACGTATTGTTTAGATAATGTTAGATGATTTCAGACATGTACATAATTCTCATACCCCAGTTCCCTAAGCTCCCTGACATAATCATCCTCCCCACAAATCTCTTTTCACATTCATGACTATTCATTTTTTTTGCGACCCACTGAGTTTAATTAGTACACTCTCCATGTAGATTTTGGGTTTGGAGCTATATGTTGTAGCCTGGTGGCTCCAACATTTATTTTATTTTTGAGAATTTCATAAGCTTCAGGCCATAACTTGGAATTTCAACAACAAGCCAAACTTCAGAATAGCAGAAAACATTACATGAGAAGACTTACTATACATATTATATAAGGAACACTTACAACTCAATAAAATCCATTAACTGTCCAGAAGCTTATTAGTTTGATGTAATCTAATTTGCCTCTATTTGATATTGTTTTTGTGCTCTTTTGTTTATTTTTCTGTCTGTGTTCACCCTCAAATCTTGAATCTTTTCATTGATGTTTCCTTCTAATAATGGTCTCATATTTCCGTGTCTTACATCTAAGACATCTATTTCTTGGGCTTCAGAATTTTAAAATAATTATTATTATATTTTTTATTATTTAGAAAATTTTCAATGTTAAGTATATGTGAATCATATTCTCACCCTCCATGTATTCTTCCCCTCCCTTCTCACCCAATTTTAAGATCTTCCTAAAAAGCAAACCAATACTAAAACAAATCCCTCGAAAACCAAGAAAGCAAAAATAAAATCATGCCCCTAAAGGAAGAGAAAAGTAAACAAAACAAAACAAAAATCTGTAACTAAATATTTTTTATCTGGTTTCGAGAAAATACATTAAGGTGTTTCTGGCTACTGATTAATATCTGTTTTAGATAAAAATAACCATAATCAGAGCACAATACTAAAGGATTACCAAAGCCTGTTAAGGGTCAAGACAGGTTAGACAACCAATATCAACAATGAAATAAAGATAGGCTCTAGGGATTTAAGTGATGTAATTATTTAATGGCAGACTGTAGAAAGAACTTGTGAAAGATTGAAAAATGGCTGGTTGAAGTAAAATACTTGAATATTATTAGGTATTAATCAGAGATCATAGAGTACCCATTTATAATTACACAGTCACAGTAGACATTTGGACAAAATGAGAAAACCGTGGGATAACCATGGGGATCAGATATGATTTTAAGTCTACACTACATTTTCCAGGATCACATGGGCAAGACAATGAATGCATATTTGTATCCCCTAAACTTATTTACCTAATTCAACAACTTGTATAAACTCCCTGTAATTTGTGTAGTGAAAGTTACATTTTGAGATCTTTAAACTGAAACATCCAAAGTGATGTAAAATTCTGTAGCAATGTCCAATGTTAGTATTAATATTTTCTAGAAGAAAATGTATAAATGTCCTGACCAGTGGGATCTACAGCAGAGAATCTTGAAGGGGGAATGGTTAATGAAAGGGACAAGAGACACAAACAATTGACAGCAAGACAGTATTCTGATCAAGGTGCAAAATTTTATTTTTCTCAGGTGTGTTTTATAGTAAGCAGACCAGGAAACTTTCTTTGGGAAAAGATCAGGGGACTGTTGAGTTGCCAAGAAACCCAACCAAGCAACAAAGCATTGTTACTAATGGTAACTGTAGCTGAAAGATAAGGAAATGCTAAGGTATTTTCTAATAGCTCAAATCTTGTCCAGGCATGTCAAATGTTTCTGCTTAGTGGCTTAATACTGGACAACAGAAACTTAACTCAGGCACGCAATATGGCATGGCTCTTAAAACTGACCATGGCATATACAAATCTGAAGAGTTACCATCACAGGAATGAGGGACGTTGCTTATAGCAAACTACTCTTTCTAATGCTCCCTTCACATCTCTGTTCCTCAGGCTGTAGATGAAGGGGTTCAGCATAGGAATCACCACTGTGTAAATCAAAGACATGACAATCTCCTTCACAGCAGAGTTATTAGCTGAAGGACATAAGTAGAGACCAATGACTGGCCCATAGAATAGTGATACTACAGACAGGTGGGAGCCACAGGTAGAAAAGGCTTTACGGACACCTTGAGAAGAAGGGACCTTGAAGATGAAGGAGACAACTTTTGCATAGGAAACAATGATGAGAAGGAAAGGGAGTACAACTATAGGGCCTCCCAAGATATATATCGCCAATTCATTATCATGAGTGTTAGTACAAGCCAGTTTCAGCAGAGTAGACATATCACAGAAATAGTGGGGAATCACATTGTCCTCACAGAATGACAATCTAGCCATGAGCAGAGTGTGCAGCATGGCATGGAGTGTGGTCAGCACCCAGGACAGCACCACAAGACTCACACAGAAGTTAGGACTCATGACACTGGTATAATGAAGGGGGTAGCAGATGGCCACATAGCGGTCATAGGCCATGACTACAAGAAGGAAACTCTCCACGACTCCAAAAATCAAGGAAAAGTACATTTGTGTCAGGCATCCTGCATAGGTGATGGATGGGTCCTGGCTCTGCATGTTCTGCAGCAATTTGGGCATTGTGACCGAGGAGAAGCAGAGGTCAGAGAAGGACAAGTTGCTGAGAAACAAGTACATGGGTGTGTGGAGATGGGAGTCCAGTAGAATGAGGATGATGATGATGAGGTTCCCCAGGACAGTTGTGAGATACATGGCTAGGAACAGGACATAGAACAGGTGCTGTTGCTCTGGGGGTATCGGCAGGCCCAGGAGGAGGAATTGGGAGATGACAGTTTGGTTTCTTCTAGTCATCTGTTTACTCCAATGCCTTTTCAAAAAAAAATAATAGTGGCACTTAACTATCCAAATGAAGATGAATATATTTCAAATTCATTGGATAAAGAACAGAAGATGTGACAAATTTACATGCTCTACAAATATTATCACAATAACTATCCTGCCCAGATCAACATGTCTCTATTAATATTTATTAAGGAGTTACTAAATCTGTCTAACATATCTTAGCAGCTAGTCTTTTCCTAAACAGTTTTTGCAAATTTGATTTTCATGAAACATATTTGTTTCTCTTGAACTTACCTGGTTAGTCATCCTAGACATATTTGATCCCCTTGTGCTTTATCATTCTCTCACAGTGTATTAGTTCTAAAGACATTTTTCATTATCTATCTATCCTTCTATCTATCTGTCTGTCTACCTATCTATCTATTATCTGTCTATCTGTCAGGCTCTCTGCCTGTCTATCTATTGCTCCAAGAAAAAAATTTATGTACATTAAAGTTTTATATTGCCACTTAAAACTCACCTGTAGGTGTCTTTCCTAACTACAGACTATATATCCTATCATTAATGAATTATCTTCCATTGGGTGTATCAAGGATGTCTGTGTCACAATAGATTCCCAAAGAAACTGATGACCCTACTCTTGTTGTACCTTCCTTTGTTGTCTTTTATGTTAGTAAATGTAATCCAAAATTTAAAAGGATATATTTTATTGCACCAATTCATTTCTTTAACTTTAAAGAAATTCTAATTCTATTTCTCTTTTTCATTGTATTTCAGCCCCCTGCATTCCTCACCACTAGACCATATTCCTATAAGGCTGTGCATCTCTAGCAATATCATATAAGATTATTAATTCATACCCCCCCATTTCCTGCCTCAGTGCCCTCCTTCTACATGCTGCATTTACACCTTTGCAATCTAAGACAGCAATCTGATTCTCTCTTTTCTAATAAATGTTTCAAGGAATTATCATTGCTTTTAAGATAAAGGCACATTCTTTTTGAATGCACAAATGATACTTCATTGCTGGACCTGTGCCTACCTTGGGCTCACAGTGACTCTTGCATTCCACTTATCTGTGGATAACAACTGAAGCCAAGATTTCCAGTCCATTCTTCAACTTTTTTCCTTGTAACTGTTAACTTCTTCTAACGACTCTTGCTTTATCTGTCTTATTCCTATTTATTTTCATATATAGTAGCTACTGCTTGCTTGGAAAAAATATTTGCCTACCTGCCAGGTAAGACCTACTGCCATGGTCTCATAGCATTCTGAACTCAACCTACAGTCCCTTGGTGCTCCTGATCACTGGTTTACAGCTGACCTCCCTCCAGAATTCAAATTCCATGCAAGAATAATCATGTCTCCTTTTATCTTATAACAGGGACAACACTTGTCATGATATCTGGATGTTTCCTGAATATTTATTGCCTGTAATGCAGACTAGGTATGTAAAGGTAAGATTCTTCATCTTTAAAAATAGAAAATTCCCATTAAAATTAGAATGCACATACTTATTTAAATTTTTGCAGAATGCAAACTCACTGGCTTCACCACTCAAAATATTGACACAATGTGATCAAGTTCAGAAAGGTAATATGGTATTTACTAAACACTGAGGGTATGAGGGTATGACTGTTTTCAGCAATTATGGTGACTCAAAGTGCCACAGAGGATGTCACTAATATTGATGTAGGAAAATCAATATGATGATCATTTTATAAATTATTGAAAATACAAAAAGAAGCACAAGGTATGTACAGGCATGCAAAATTTATCTTGAGTTCTCCCTCATATATACATAACACCAAGTAATGGATCCTTTCTTAGTCCCTGATTCCAACTCTTGACAAGTGTCAGTTCTTAATACTGTTAGGAAGATATCTCAAACAGATATTATTAACGTTGAAGTCAGTAGACCTATCAAATCACCCTTCAAAACATGACAAGCCTCATGGAGCAAGTTGAAGGATATACAAGAAAATGTGCTGTCTTCTCAAGAAAAATTCTCTCTCCAGACTTCTCTGGATCAAGCCTGCAGCCTCTACTCTTCCTAGAGACTCTTGGGGCTGGCTTTGTAGATATTAGACCCTCAGTTGTCAATATTGTCTAAGTTGTATGCTGTATCCTTAAAATAAATGGCTCTTTCTGTTCTGTCTTCCTGGTTTCTTCTAGACAGTCTTGACTAATGAACAAACCAGCATGTTTTAAGATGGCAAAGGAAACAAGGGGGGCATTAAGAGACATGTGATGCTAGGTATGTAGCTCAACTGTATAATACTTGGCTAGCATGCCCAACATGCCATAAAACCACACATAAGAGATTTTCACTCTGTTGATGGGTATTGAATGCAGCTGCATTCATTGATGTATACTTTAGAATCATGTTTCAGTATTATGGAGGGATGACACATGTACAGAACACCATAACCCAGTTTCCCAAATTCTGCTTCAGCCATTAAGGGTATCCCAGGTGTCTCTGTTGTCCCAGTTCTCTTATGGAATATAAGAGTTGGAGACAAGAGAATCTCTAAAAGATTGCAGGACAGCTAGCCTGGCATATGACTTGGCAAACAATATAACATTGTGTGTTGTGAAATGTGAGTTCATGGATGTCAGATACCCTCTGACCTCTACATAGACAGAGACAGCAAGAGACAAAGAGAGACAAAGACATACACAGAGACAGAGAGGAAGAGAGAGATTTAAAAACAGAAGAACTACAAAACATATCCCTGTGTAATAGTGCAGACCGAGGTCCCAGCACTTTGCAGCTTGAGGCTAGAGATCACCACAAGTTTGAATCCAACCTGGAATAGAGAAAGTCTCTCCCCACAAAAACCCAAAGTAAGATACGGAATTGAAATCAATATCCCAGCCCTGTTATTAGCTTGAAATGATATGTTTTGGGAGAAAGGATAAAGAAAGAGTAATTACAAAGACACTCATAGATAATAAGATGTTTATTAATGTTGATCACAAAACATATACTCCACTATATAACAATAATGTGAGTCAGAGAGATGGCAAAGATGAATATTATCACATCCAAAAAACTATCCTGAGAATATGCAAGTTTATTTTTAAAGATAAAATACTCTCCAGTTGGAAGGTCAGCAAAGAAATAGCCCAGTCTCCTGATAATTACCTGGATGGCCAAGGGTGATTCCTAAATCATGATGAAAGATCCTGCTCTTCTTATTCACTATGGGCATAGGAAGTCACCAGGTCTGCAGTCCTCTCCAATGTCTATACCACATTTCACACACCTCCCCTGCTCTGCACCCTTACATAAGATGCTCTGTGTCCCAGAGGAGTCCAGGTGCTGCAGCAACTCATTAAAGGCAATCATTATCCAGGACCTCTAAATGACCAGTTCTCTCAGAGTCCTACTGAAGTGACTGATAATAGATAATAGCCAGTGATCACATGTGACTACATTTTAGGGGATGGTAGTGTGGGAGAGAAACTCATGGAGAGTTTGAACAGTTGCTGAAAGTAACCAGAAAGTACATTTTCAAGGACATAACATAATATTTCGTATAACATAATTTTTTTGTAAGTGGCTTTTAAAGACACACCATTTCTCTTTAAAAAAAAAAAACAATTAATTTTTTTACACACCAGACAGTTTCCCATCTCTCCTTTCTGCCTACTCCCTCCCTTTGCTCTCTCATCCACTCCTCATATATATATATATTTAGAAAAGGGCAGGCCTCCCACTGACATAAAAAAACATGCCCTTTCATGATGCAGTAAGACTACAAACCTCCCTTTGTATTAAGACTGGGCAATGCAACCCAGTTTGAGGAATAGGGTTCCAAAAGCCAGTAAAAGAGTTAGAGACAGGCCCTGCTTATACTTTTAGGAGTCCCACAACAAAACCAAGCTATAAAACTGTCACATAGAGGCAGAGAAGACACCATTTTCAAAGGTTACAATTTGGCATTCTGTGGATACATTGTAACCCTCTGTAAACATGTAAAAATGCAGAGAAGACATCATTTTCAAGGTTGCAATTTGGCACTCTATGGATACATTGTAACCACCTAAAAACAAGCCCTTTGAGGAATGATTGTGTTACTGGCATACATAAGACTTCTATGACCCACTTTCTATACCTGATAATATATATTAAGAATAGGAATGTGTGAAAATTACACAACCCCACATCATGTTTAATTGCTAAGAAAAAAATGAAGCACACATTCCTACTTTTTAGGTGACTATTGACTCCTTAGCTTTAAGAGAAATCTTAATGTCTTCCATCACCACCATCTTCTGAGCTACTCTATTTGTTATATTCCTGCCTAATAACAAAGTCTATGTCCCTGTTATTTTGAAGCAATAGCTTAGAGCCATAGTTCTGCATTTGACTAATCCTTTATTGTATATAGCAAACATCAGTTGGATGAAATTAGTGATGCTGTGTTATAATGCAAGTTTTCCTTGTTCTCCCACTCTGTTCCTGATCCAGCTGGTACCTCCTACTCCCCTAAGCTCGCTTTCCCCTGACCCTTGCCCTCCAATTACCCCCATAGCCCCCAGTTTGCTCATGTAGATCTCATCCATTTCTCTGTCATTTGGCGATCCCTGTGTCTTTCTTAGGGTCCTCTTTACTAGGTAGCCTTTCTGGAGTTGTGAGTTGTAGTCTGGTTATCCTTTGCTTTACATCTAGTATCCACTTATGAGTGAGTACATACTATGTTTGTCTTTCTGAGTCTGGGTTACCTCATTCAGAATGATTTATTCGAGGTCCATCCATTTGCCTGCAAACCTCATGCTGTCATTGTTTTTCTCTGTTGAGTAGTACTCCATTGTGTATATGTACCACATTTTATTTATCCATCCTTCAGTTTTCATTTTTGGGAATCTGCATCTCCATTATTCTTACATTATTTGGGCTAATATAGGTCATAATAATATTTACTTTGGAACATGCAAAGATTCCTATTTCTTAGAGAATGTCGCAGGAACCCAGGAAATTACACAGTATTACTTGTTTTACTTTTGCATATCAACAATGTGTAGCTGGAGTTTTCCTGCATTGCCCAGAGTCAGGACAAATCTCTCTCACCCGCCAGGCCCATAGACACTCAGACCCAACCAAGTAAACACACAGAAACTTATATTGTTTACAAACTGTAAGGCTGTGGCAGGCTTCTTGTCATCTACTTCTTCTATCTTAAAATAACCCATTTCTATTAATCCATAAGTTGTCACGTGGCTCGTGGCTTACCAATACCTTACATCTTTCTTGTCACAGCGGTAGCTGGCAGCATCTCTCTCCAGCCTTTCACCTCCCAGAATTCTCTTCTCTCTTGTCCTGCCTATACTTCCTGCCTGACCACTGGCCAATCAGAATTTTATTTACACAGAGAGATATCCACAGCACTTCCCCTCTTCTTTTTCTTTTTTTTTTTTTTAAGGAAGGTTTTAACTTTTACATAGTAAAATTACATATAACAAAACAATTATCAAGCAAGAATTATAGTTACAATATTAAAGAAGATATCCTATCTATCTTATATTTGTGAGTCCAAGGTTTTATATCTAATTTATTTTTTATCATAACTCAGAAAATTATAACTATCTAGTCTTCAACCACATCAAAGACCTCAGAAGGATATCATATTACCTGAGAACCAGGAGATGGATACAAGCAATTTTCAGGAGTCTTGCAGGCGAGACAGAGACAGCTGGCAGCCTGGACTGTCACCTAATGTTCCTGTGTAAAGTTGGGGCATTTGTCTTCAGCCCACAGGGCAAGAGTCTCTTGGTCATTTTTTTTTCAGTGTCCTGTTTCCTCTGCGAAGCAGGAACCTGAGGGACCATTTTGTCAAGCAAAGTTCAATGGTCTCCTTTCTATGGGTCCTGCATGTCCAGTTGATCAAGCAGTCCAGGCAAGAATAGTTTCTTGCCCAAATGGCTATTTTTGGCAAGGTGAAGATAAATTCCGTATGAAGTGTCTTCAATGACCATCCTCCTCTCTGAAGTAAATCCGTGCTGCCAGGAGCAGACATGTCTCATTGTCCAGAAAGTCTAAATTTTAAAAATATTTTAAATGCCATATTCTGTAGGTCTTTGAAGTGTTTGAAGATTACCTGTCTATCTGAAATATATCTATGTATTCCTAGAAAACTTAACATGACTATAAGTTTGACTATCATAGAAGACTAATTGATCTGTATTTCTTAATTATCCATTACAATATAAATGAGTTGCATAAACATAATACCTCAAACGAGAGTAGAAATATATATATATATATATACAGTATAACAAAATTAACTCTAAGTGTGTATCAATAGACTAAAATCTATACCAATTTAAGACATTTTAAACAAGTTGTTGTTCTTTAAAAGTTCATTAATCTACCCTTTCATACCCTGTCATCCTATATCTATGTCATATGCCCTTTCTTTTCTTTTTTTCTTTAGAAAGAGATTGCATTTATAATCAACCTGTTTTAAATAAAACTATTGGTTTTTTTTTATGTACCACACCAGAGGGCTCTTCTGATTTGGGACACAAAATCTCTTAACCATTTTTTTTTTTTTTTAGCAATATGTCTGGGTTTAGAGAAGGGGTGAGCCAATTCCATCTCCAAAGCCAGCTTGATAATTTTGGGAAATTGGGTGTAGTTTTTCTTACTACTTCCTGCTGGAGGTGGGCGCTGTATCTTATGGGGACACAAAGAAAATTTTAGGATTATGGAGTAGTCCATGAGGGTAAACCTCTGAGCCAGTTGCCTTGGAACCATTCTGGATGTTGGATAATCTGGGCCATGGTGTCATCAGAGACAATTCATGGGGTCTTGTCTGATCAAACCTGATGTTTCTTAATCTGGAACAATTAATATGGAAACAAAAGCAGAGACTCTTTTCCAAAGCAACATATCCTTATATCCAAATTTTGAAATTAAGGTACCTTTAAAATTTACATATTTGTTTAACTCAACAGATTTTAAGATCAAATCTTTTCCTGTAGTTAAAAAAACACAAACCAGATTCTCTGGGGCCATCAACTATCAGAAGCAGTTCTATCAAGCAGTGCATAGCCCAGAAACAGTGTTTTTCTTTGTTTTGTTTTTGTTTTTTGTTTTTTAAACTAGCAAAGGCTAAATCCAACATGCAGCAGAGTAAAGTGCTGCTTGTAGATTCCTCATTCCTGCCACACTGCAGATCAGACACACACAACAGGAACCCGCCATAGTAGCTCAAACCAGCAGGCTGCCGCTAACTTGAGAGAGACAACTAGGAAGCTGTTTTAGCTCCATTTTAGAATATTTTTTCTCAGGTTTTAGGTGGAAACTCTTGCCCCAGGTTGGGCGCCATTTGTAGTTAGAGTTTTCCTACCTAGCCCAGAGTTAGGACAATTCTCTCTCACCCGCCAGTCCCATAGTCGCTCAGACCCAACCAAGTAAGCACAAAGAGACTTATATTACTTATAAACTGTATGGCTGTGGCAGGCTTTTTGTTATCTACTTCTCTTATCTTAAAGTTACCCATTTCTATTAATCTATACTTTGCCACGTGGCTTGTGGCTTACCGGTGTCTTTACATGTTGCTTCTCATGGCAGTGGCTGGCAGTGTCTCCTCCAAGTCTTCCAGTTCCCAGCCTTCTCCTCTTCCTTGTCCCGCCTACCCTATCCTTCCTGCCTGACTATTAGCCAATCAACACTTTATTTATACAGAGTGATATCCACAGCAATGCACTGATACAGATACAGAAAGTGTTGGGGTAATGGTGGCGGATACAATTAAGGTTTTTCTTAGAGAGATGAAGAGCCAAAAACAGCTGATTAGAAGTGGGAATCTGGGCTTCTTCTTATATCTTGGTCTGAAGACAGATTAACATGATCTTAAGGAGTTCATCCAACATTGTTCTTATTCCTGTCCTTAACATATTTTGACAGGTACAGAAAGTTGAGTCATAAATTCTGGTCCTTGTTCATATCATGTTTATATATCTTGAGTGCTGTTTATACAGACTTGTGTTTTACTCAGAGAATGTCACTTGGGAACCTTTCCAAAGCACATGTTTTTCATGGTGATGTTTCTGTAATAGCAACTAATGGCTGCTTCTGTACATTTTCATATTCATAGTCACTAATTATTCTTCAAAATACAGACTCTGGAAATATTCTTAAGCAGCTCTTCCCTGACCAAGTTGTGAATAAGCATCTATGTGTGAATCTCTCTTCTTTACATTCTCCTGGGTGTAGTTAACACATGATCAATAACTGCAATCTGTCACAACTACAGACTCTGAAAGAATTGGTCCTAGAAAGGTCCTGGATAATTACACTAATGATTTGTTCATTATCTGGACTCCTTTGCGACTCAGAACTTCTTAAGCCCAGAGGTAACTAAAAGGACACATAAGTAAAAGGGTGATTCAGGTCTAGGTGTTGACTAGAGACTGTTATTTCTGTTAGCACAGTGAATAAGGGGAAGCATGATATCTTATGAGAGACTGTGCCTCACCTTCAGATATTCTTGATGAATTGGCAGGTGGGTGAATGGGCTGATGTTTCACTGTCCTTCCAACACAAGAGTTTCAATATCTTGCAAGGTCTGATGTTTTGTAAGATTTTTCAGAGATAATAATGTTCCTTATTTGTAATCCCTCATCTTCGGGGGCTTTGCCACACCTTGGATATATTTGAATTAATGGTTGTCATTTGTAACATTTTGTACACCATGTGGTTCCTCTTATTAAGAACTGTATAATTAAATTATTCTCTAAGATCATATCATACTCTGTCAACATGGAATTCCCGTGATGATAAAGACATATTTTTAAGTTTGCTGTGGAGCATTAAATAACCGTAAGCAGGCCTCCCATCAAAGTTGTTTCAATTTACCTCATGGGAATCACCAATGTGTCTATTTTTAGGGATAATGTAAGTGCTGCCTGCTCCAGCATCCATTATCATCACATGATGTTTTATTTATAAAGTAGAATCTGAGCTACAGAACCACAATCCACATATTTACAGAATTCTGGGTGACTTGTATTTAATGTTAACCACACTGACTCCTAGGAGACTCCTATGAGCTATCCTGGTTGAGAATTACTGATTTAATGGCTAAAGAAGATAGGAAGCTCCCTGGATCACTGGGGACAACTCTGACAGTTGAAATCTCTGGTTTGTGACCTCTACATAGATCCCTATACTGCATGGGTCCCTCTCACTTACAAGGGAAGTAGAATTTTGACAAGCTATTTTTACTTTACTTCAAGTCTGCTATTCTAAAGGCTAATGATATTGAAAACCACATTTACAACACCATTAGATTAGTATTTCACCAAAATCAGTACCAGAGCGTAGTCTATCCATACATGAGTTAATCATGGCATGAAATCTTATGCAATAAAACATGATCTTCTCTACATATTTATTCTCTATGATGTCACCATGCAGTGTTCACAATTACAATCAGTGAACTAAGCTTCACTGAGTTCTGTCTGCAGGGTGAAGACCTCAACAGTGGGCTCAGTATAGTTCTTATAGGAAAGGCTTGCAACATTCACTAATGTCCTTTCTCTGCTTTCTTGGTCAGTTTCAAAAACATATGGAGTTTGTTGGTGTTGTTCATAAGAAAACATGTGTGTGTGTGTGTGTGTGTGTGTGTGTGTGTGTGTGTGTTTGTGTGTGTGTGTTTATGTTTGTATGTGTGTATGTGTGAGTGTGTGTGTGTGTGTGTGTGTGTGTGTGTGTGTGTGTGTTGGTCCAGATAAGTTGTTTTAAGCTAAGTATCACATGATGCTGAGAACTGATAAATGTTTGTCTTTGAGGCCAGTCAGAACATAAAACCCGAGGCTGAGTAGAGGTTGCACAACTGAACACAAGGCAGTCTGGAGGCAGAGTTCTTACTCAGGAGACTACATTCATTCTCTTATCTTTGACTGTGGGAGGCTGATGCAATTGCAGTATTTTTTTACTTCAAGTCTGCTTTCCTAAATCTAATATCATTGAAAACTACATTCTTAGCAACATTAGGATTTGTATTCTACAAAAATCAGTGCCAGAGCCTAGTCCTACTCACACATAAGTTAGTCACAACATAAATTCTTGTAGAATGAAACATAAGAATTTTATATTGAGTCATCACCATTACTGAGCAGAGCAGCACGTCAGATCTATCCCTATATTCCTATATTTTTTATAAATGCAAAATAGCATTAGTCACTTTGCCAAATGTCAAAATTAGGGCTAAATGATCAAGTCTAGTGATTATTAATATGGAAAGTATGTTTTGATACAGGGTCTCACTGTGTTACCCTGAATGGCCTGGGAATCTATGTAGACAAGACTAGCCTCAAACTCACAAATGTTTGCCTCCAGAATATTGGAGGTAAAGAAATGTGCCACCACAAGATTTAGTATGCATATGGCTCTAATTTAGTGGGGGTGGGGTGGGCTGTAGCCTTTAAAGTTTAAGGAGTCTGTTTCAGATTGAAACACAACCAAAAATAAAAACATTTATGAACAATTTTCACACACAAGCATCATGGCATGGGCTGGTCATGCTGCAAGATGAAGGAGGACAAGGACTCTCCTGCATTTAGTGTACAATCTGGTGGAAAGCCTACATGCATAGTGACCAGGGGCATTGAGGCATGTGAGGAGAACATGGGATGTTGTGAGATCATGCTAACAGATCTCAATCTGGTGTGGAAATTTTCATTAGCAAGTGGCGTATAATATCTATGAAAGATAAATGGGGACAACATTGGTGAAGGGGCTAAAGAGGAGAGGAAATTACAGGTGAGAGAAAGAGCAAGAGTAAAATGTTGGAAGCAAGAAAATGTGACTTTTAAGACTAGCATTAGAGAGTTTGGATTTTGCCCAGCCGGTTTTCAGTCTTGCTTTGGTCCAGTATTTTCTCACTATACTCGCCCCCTTTTTTTTTTTTGAAAGAGTAGTGTATGACCTGTGTCATTACATGTTGGAAGTATGTGATGTATCTGTTTTTTTGAATTTGATTTTACACTAGATTGTACTTAAGAGATTGCATGAATCTTAGAAGAGACTTAGGACTTTGACTTTTAAACAAGTTTGAGACTCTTCAATACTATGTGTACTTTTGAAGTTGAACTGAATGCACTTTTACATTACAGTATTGCTATAAGACAATGGGGGTCAAGGGTAGAATGTGGTAGTTTGAATGGAATTTTTCCCCATAAGTTCACACAGAGTGGCATTATTGGGAGGTGTGGCCTCATTGGAGGAAATGTCATTGTGGAGGCAGGCTATGAGGTCTCTTACACCCAAGCTATACTGAGGTCAGACCACTTTCTGTTGCCTAGGTCAAGATGTAGGATTCTAAGATGTAGTTCTTGCTCCAGCACTGTGTCTGCTTACGCACCATCATGTTGCACCATGATAATAATGAAGTACATATCTAAAAATGTAAGCCACCCCAATTAAATGTTTTCCTTTATAAGAGTTGTCATGCTCATGGTGTCTCCTCACATCAATAGAAACCCCAACTAAGACAGATGAAGAAAGCATACATCTGAGAATTTTATTGCATTCATGTATTTCTCTCACTACCTATATCCTATTTAGTGAGTCCTATAGACCCTAAACTTCATTATTTCTTTAATTCATCTTTGTCTTAAATATTAATACCTAGACAAGGGTATCATCTCACTTGGAGTACTGACCTCTCAATTGAATTCTCTGACTCTGAACAACAGGAATCATCTCAGCTTTCCTTTGCTCTTTACAGGTAAGAGAAAATCCAGTCATCTATTCTCTTTGAATGAATCCTTCGTTGATTTTCACTGCTCTTCAGACAAAAGCTAAATTTCTATCAGAGGCACACTTGACTTTGCAGTGCCCAGTCTACCCTGCCTCCACCAATGAATTTGTCCTCATAGTGACTTACATTCCATTCTGCAGCTATGCTGGATTTTAAGGGCTATCTTTCAATGATCTGGCTTTCTGGTATGGAGTTCATCTACCTAGCAGTACCTTTCCATTGCTCCCACTCACCATAATTACCCTTTTCCTTCAGATACGTAAGAGTGGCTTTCTAAGATAAATCTCCTGAGTCTAGAGTAAGTGAGCCATGTTGCAATTTTCCCAGTGTCCTGCACTCATCCTACAGCTCTTGATACCTTCATCAGATATTTACCACTGACACCCCCCAGATTGTAAACTATATTCAGAAAAGGCATGTATGCCTTTGTCTTGAAGTACAGACACCCTGCAGTCTGACTAATATGCCTTTAATATCATCAGTTTCCTTTTGTACTAGAAGTGTACTCGTGCACTTTTAAAGACACCAATGCTCTATCAAACTCAAACAACAACAGCTGTTAATTCTTCCTCGACATGAATTTGCTACCATTAGCCCTTTACCCCTAATTTTGACTTCCTGTTATAAATGTACAAGTATGTGACTTTGCAAACATGGGCAGTATAGTGGAGTTTTATGTATGAGATTTACTGAATTTACCAAATCAAATAATACTCTAAACATCTTTATACTTGATTCCATGTGATATCAGTATGTTCAACAGAAATATGGTGGCAATTTTAGTAGGTGTGAGAGTATTTCTACCCTTGTGTGACCTCATTCAATATGCATGCCCACAGTGCTCATTAACTTTATGAACCAAGTCAGCTTGGCCCTACATTTCATTTTGTACCAATTGTGCCACCTGGTTAATATTTACCTCAGTATACTTTGTGTGAATAAATTACCTGATGTTATGTAGTTGGCTTCATACAGTAAATGGAAGGTATTAACAGAAGAATCTGCAATCTCCCAAGAAAGAGAAGACTCTGCTGCTGAGTGCCTTTACCATCAGGCCTGTAGTTCTAGGACTGCTTTAGACATCATCTCACTTCCCTAACTTCCAGATTCCTGATTGGCCAGTCTCTGTAGTCCAGGGAAATGGTTTATTAAAACAAACTTCTCTCTCTCTCTCTCTCTCTCTCTCTCTCTCTCTCTCTCTCTCTCCCTTTATGCCCTTATATAACTAATATATGGTGTAGTATCATTGCTTTCAATATCTAGAATATTCTGACTTCAATAAATTCCACTGTGCCTAAAAAAATCTGACAAATGGAACAGTAAGGGCTGCAGGAAAGCTGGGCTGTGGTGGGACACATCTCTGGTGTCAGGGGTAGGAGGATCTCTGTAAGTTCAAGGCCAGCCTGGGCTACAGAGTATGTTCTGGGAAGGCTGCAAAGCTACACAACAAAACCTTATCTCAAAAATAAGCTTCAGAAGACCAATTGCTGGGGTCTCCCTCCTAAATTGTTTAATTCAGCTGCAGTAATAACTTTTCCACTTGCAAGTTAGCTGCTGCTGTTAAAGGGGAAAATACCCACTGAAAGATCACTCAGTCCGGCAGAAGTTTGCTCCCCTTGTCCCTGAGGAGAGCAGCTAGTCAACAGAGTGATTAGGAATCATAGATGAGAAAGTTCTATGTAGATGCTGTGTGGAGGAGACAACAGTTCCCAGGCTATAGTTAACATAAGAATCACCTAATATGATGTTTCTAAAATTTAGTGTGCCTGAAAATCACCAAGGTATTTTATGCAAATATTGATTTTCATCTTTTTATTAAGATTTCATAAAGTGGGAGATCCCAGCCACTTCCTGAGTCTCAAAGACCAGCCCCCAGCTCCCACCCACCCTGGAACTCCCATCTGGACCAGAGGTGAGTGCCTGGGGTTATAGCCAGAGAGGCCCCACCTCTAGGTCTCATACCTGGGCACCAGCCATCCCAGGAAGACCTGCCCAACTTGGCCCCAGTTTCTGGCCATTTGGTGGGCCCTGCAGGAAGGTTCCCATTTTCCAAGACTGCAGGCAGACTCTGCAATCCCCACACGCTGTACCCCCACCAATCTGCCCAAGACCCAGTGACTCCCTGAGACTCAGAAACCAGCCCCCAGCTCCCATCTGGCCAGCACTCCCATCTGGAACAGAGCTCCCATCCATCCCAAAGCTTCAATCTGGACCAGAGAGAAGCTCTCTAAATCTGTCAGCTCTTATTGGACCAAGAGAGCTGATGAGAACAAGAATGAATCCATGAGGAGATGGGCAGATGTCAAGGCACAAGTACATACAAAAATGATTAGCAATACAACATCACCAGAACCTAGCCCTCCTCCAACAGCTAGACCTGAATTTCAGAGAATGGAAGAAGCAGAAGAAAACAACCTTATAAATAACATCATAAAGAGGCTAGAGCCTTATATAGAAAAATGAAAAAGAAGTGGAGGAACAGACAAACAAAAAAATGGGAAGAATGCTATAAAAAAACTAGAGGAAAGAACAAATAGAGTAGAAGAAAACAATAAGTCCCTGATAGAAAATCATGAAAAAGCAATAAAACAGATGAGGGAAACAGTCCAAGACCTGAAAAGTGAAATGGAACAAATGAAGAAGACAATAGCAGAGGAAATGCTGGAAATAGAAAAACTGAGTAAACAAACAGGAATTTCAGAGGCAAGTATAACCAACAGAATGCAAGAGATGGAAGAGAAGATCTCTGGTGTTGAAGATACAGTAGAAGAAATAGATTCATCAGTCAAAGAAAAAACTAAAGCCAACAAAGTCATGACCCAAAATGTCCAAGAAATTTGGGACACCATGAAAAGACCAAACCTATGAATAATAGGGATAGAGGAAGGAGAAGAATACCAGTTCAAAGGCACAGAAAATATATTTAACAAGATCATAGAAGAAAACTTTCCCAACTTAAAGAAAGAAGGAAATGCCAATGAAGATACAAGATGCCTATAGAACACCAAACAGAATAGACCCCCAAAATATTCCCCATGCCACATAATAATAAAAGAACTAAATGAACAGAATAAAGAAAGAATATTCAGGGCAGCAAAGGAAAAAGGCCAAGTGACTTATAAAGGCAACCCCATCAGAATAACACCTGATTTCTCAATGGAGACTTTGAAAGCCAGAAGGACCAGTACAGATATAATGCAGACACTAAGAGATCATGGATGCCAGCCTAGACTAATATACCCAGCAAAACTTTCAATCACCATAGATTCAGTGAACAAGAACTTCCAAGACAAAACCAGATTTAAACAAGACTTATCTACAAACCCAGCCCTACATAAAGCACTAGAAGGAAAATTCCAACCTAAAGAAGGTAGATACACCCATGAAAACACAGGCAATAGATAACACCACAGCAGTAAACCCCAAAGAAGAGAAGTACACACACACTACCACCAAAAAAATAAAAATAATAACAGGAACGAAAAATCACTGGCCATTAATATCCCTTAATATCAATGTACTTAATTCCACTATAAAAAGACACAGACTAACAGAATGGATGGGAAAACAGGACCCAACTTTCTGCTACATACAAGAAACACACCTCAAATTGAAAGACAGACAGCTCCTAAGAATAAAAGGCTGGGAAAAGACTTTCCAATCAAATGGTCTTAAGAAGCGAGCTGGTGTAGCCATCCTAATATCCAGCAAAATAGATTTCAAACTAAAATCAATCAAAAGAGATGATGAAGGACATTACATACTTATTGCAGGAAAGATCCACCAAGATGAAGTTTCAATTCTGAACATTTATGGCCAAAACACAATGGCACCCACTTATGTAAAGGAAACATTGCTAAAGCTTAAATCACATATAAACACCAACACATTAATGGTGGGAGACTTCAATACCCCACTTTCACCTCTGGACAGATTGGCCAAATTCAAACTTAACAGAGAAATAATGGACTTAACTGATGTTATGACTCAAATGGACTTAATCAATATCTCCAGAACATTCCACCTGAACAAAAAATAATATACCTTCTTCTCAGCACCCCATGGAACCTTCTCTGAAATCGAGCACATACTTGGCCACAAATCAAATCTCAACACATACAAAACAATTGGAATAACCTCCTGTGTTCTATCAGACCACCATGGGTTAAAGTTAGATTTCAAAAACAACAACAACAAAAAAAAAACTACAGAAAACCTACAATCTCATGGAAATTGAATAATGCTCAACTGAATCACCAATGGGTTAAGGAAGAAATAAAGAAAGAAATTAAAGACTTTGTAAAGATCAATGAAAATGAACACACCACATACCCAAAATTATCAGACCCTAGGAAAGCAGTGCTAAGAGTGAATATCATAGCACTAAATGCCCACATAAAGAAGATGGAGAAATCTCACACAAGTAACTGAACAGCACACCTGAAAGCCCTAGAACAAGAAGAAGCAAAGTCTCCCAGGAAGAACTGACTCCAGGAAATTATCAAATTGAGAGCTGAAATCAATAAAATAGAAATAAAGAGAACAATACAAAGGATTAATGAAATAAAGAATTGGTTCTTTGAGAAGATCAACAAGATAGACAAGCCCTTATCCAAACTAAACAAAAGACATAGAGATAGCATCCAAATTAACAAAATCAGAAATGAAAAGGGGGACATAACAAGAGACAATGAGGAAATCGAGAGCATCAACAGGTCATAATCCAAAAGCCTGTACTGCACAAAGCTGGAAAATCTAAAAGAAATGGATAATTTTCTGGATAGGTACCACATACCTAAGTTAAATCAAGACCAGACAAACCATTTAAATACTGCAATAACGCCTAAGGAAATAGAATCAGTCATTAAAAGTCTCCCAACCAAAAAAAGCCCAGGACCAGATGGTTTCACTGCAGAATTCTATCAGATCTTCAAAGAAGACTTAATACCAATACTCTTTAAATTGTACCACACAATAGAAGCAGAAGGAATATTACCAAACTCCTTCTATGAGGCTACAATTACCCTGATTCCTAAACCAAACAAAGATGCAACAAAGAAAGAGAACTACAGACCAATCTCCCTCATGAACATTGATGCAAAAATACTCAATAAAATACTTGCAAACAGAATCCAAGAACACATCAAAACAATTATCCACCATGAGCAGGTAGGCTTCATCCCAGGGATGCAAGGGTGGTTCAAGATTCAAAATTCAATCAATGTAACACACTATATAAAAAAACTCAAAGAAAAAAACCACATGATCATCACACTAGACGCACAAAAGGCATTTGACAAAATCCAACATCCCTTCATGACAAAGGTCTTGGAGCAATCAGGAATACAGGGAACATACCTACACATAATAAAGGCAATCTACAGCAAGCCAACAGCCAACATCAAATTTAATGGAGAGAAACTCAAAGCAATACCACTAAAATCAGGAACAAGGCAAGGCTGTCCCCTATCCCCATACTTATTCAATATAGTACTTGAAGTTCTAGCCAGAGCTATAAGACAACATTAAGAGATTAAGGGGATACAAATTGGAAAGGAATAATTCAAGTTTTTCCTATTTACAGATGACATGATAGTATACATGAGTGACCCCAAAAATTCAATCAAAGATCCAATACAGCTCACAAAAACCTTCAGCAACATAGCAGGATACAAAATCAACTCAAAAAAAAAAATCAGTAGCCCTCCTATATACAATAGACAAACAGGCTCAGAAGGAAATCAGAGATACATCACCCTTTACAATAGTCACAAATGATATAAAATACCTTGGGGTTACTCTAAATAAGCAAGTGAAGGACCTATATGACAAGAACTTTAAGTCCCTGAAAAAAGAAATTGAAGAAGATGTCAGAAAATGGAAAGATCTCCCATGCTCATAGATAGGCAGGATTAACATAGGGAAAATGGGGATCTTACCCAAAGCAATCTACAGATTCAATGCAATCCCCATCAAAATAACAACACCATTATTTACAGACCTGGAAAGAATAATACTCAATTAAATATGGAAAATCAAAAAACCCAGGATAACCAAAAGAATCCTGTACAATAAAACAACCTCTGGAGGCATCATGATCCCTGACCTCAAGCTCTACTATAGAGCTACCGTAATAATAACAGCTTGGTACTGGCATAAAAACTGACATGTGGACAAATGGAATAGAATTGAAGACCCTGACAATAACCTGCACACCTATGGACATATAATTTTTGACATACAACCCAAAATTGTACAATAACAAAAAGAAAGCATCTTCAACAACTAGTGCTCTCATATCTGGATGTCAATGTGTAGAAGGCTGCAAATGGATCCATATCTGTCACCATGCACAAAACTTAAATCCAAGTGAATCAAAGACCTCAACATAAATCCAGTTACTCTACTATTATTTGGCAAACTGAACAGCAATAAAATGACTTAATGTTGTATTGCTATACCCATAGATCAGTGCATCATTCAAACCTCATCAAGGAAGCTTCTTCTTGCAGTAGAAAGAAAGTAACGTGAAGACACACAACTAGACAATGTGAAGAGGGTGAGGGGCTTTGGAGTGCTCAGCCCTAAATGGGATATGTATATCCCACCCCTCCCCTCAAGGTTCAGGGGTTGTTCAAACAAAGCATTTGAGAGCCAAAGGTGGGAGACAACCCCAAGGAAACAGCATTATCCAGACCCAACAGGACAGATGCACATGTGCATTCACTGAAACTGTGAAAGCACACACACGACCAGCACAAGTCAGGCCAGATTACCCAAGCTATTTGAAATGGAAAGTTGCCACCACCATGTTGGGAACCTGAGGTGGGTAGAGCCAGCAGCCATGGAGGTGTTTCAATCTTTCAAAGATGGATATTACACAGAGAATCTGGCTTGTGTTGTCTTTGGGATTTTTAACTGCAAAAAAATATTTGATTGTAAAAGCTGTTGAGTTAAACAAATATGTAAATTTTAAAGACACCTTGACTTCAAAATTTGGATGTAAGGATATGTTGCTTTGGAAAAGAGTCTCTGTTTTTGTTTCCACAGAAAGCCAGAGGCTGTGGATTTGTTCCAGATTAAGATACATCAGGTTTGATCAGCCAAGACCACCTGAAAGGTCTCCAATGACACAATGGCCCAGATGATCCAACATCCAGAATGGTTTCAAGGCAACTGGCTCAGAGGTTTACCCTCACGGACTACTCCTTAATCCTAAAATTTTCTATGTGTCTCCATAAGATACAGCGCCCCCCTCCAGCAGGAAGTAGTAAGAGAAACTGCGCCCAATTTCCCAAAATCATCAAGCTGGCTTTGGAAATGGAATTGGTTCGCTCCTTCTCTAAACCCAGACATATTGTTAAAAGAACAGGTTAAGAGATTCTTGTGTCCCAAAACAGAAGAGCCCTCTGATGTGGGACAGAGAAAAACCACTATTTTATTTAAAACAGGTTGATTATAAATGCAATCTCTTTCTAAAGATAAAAAGGGGATATGTATATAGATATGATAGGATGAAAGGGTAGATTAATGAACTTACTTCTAAAGAGCAACAACTCATTTAAAATGTTTTACATTTGGTATAGAATTTAGTCTATTGATACAAACTTAATTTTGTTATACTGTGTGTATATTTCTACTCTTGTTTAAGGTATTATGTTTGTACAGCTCATTTAAAATTGTAATGGATAATTAAAAATAGATTAATAACTGGTCATCTATGATAATCATATTTGTAGCTATGTTAGTTAAGTTTCCTAGGTAAACACAGAGATATTTCAGATAGACAGGTAATCTTCAAACACTTCAAAGGTCTACAGAATATGGCATTTAAAATACTTTTAAAATTTAGACTTTCTGGACAGTGAGACATGCCTGCTCCTGGCAGCACCAATTTACTTCAGAGAGGAGGATGGGCATTAAAGACACTTCATATGGAGTTTATCTTCACCTTGGCAAAAATAGCCATTTGGGTAAGAAACTGTTCTTGCCTGGACTGCTTAATCGACTGGACATGCAGGACCCATGGAAAGGTGACCACTAAACTTTGCTTGACAAAATGGTCCTTCAGGTTCCTGCTTTGCAGAGGAAACTGCCAGACATTCTACAGGACACTGAGAGAAGTGACCAAGAGACTCTAGCCCTGTGGGCTGAAGATAAATGCCCCAACTTTACAAAGGAACATTAGGTGACTGTCCAGGCTGCCAGCTGTCACTGTCTACCCTGCAAGACTCCTGAAAGTTGCTTTTATACTTCTCCTGGTTCTCAGGTAATGTTATATCCTTCTGAGGTCTTTGATGTGGTTGAAGACTAGATAGTTATAATTATGATACAAGATAAGTTAGATATAAAACTTTTAGACTCACAAATATAAGATAGATAGGACATCTTTAAAATTGTAACTATAATTCTTGCTTGATAATTGTTTTGTTATCTGTAATTTTACTATGTAAAAGTTAACCCTCCTTTTTTAACAAAAAAGAAAATGGGAAGTGCTGTGGATATCACTCTGTATAAATAAAGTGTTGATTGGCTAGTAGCCAAGCAGGAAGGATAGGGTAGGTGGGACAAGGAAGAGGAGCAGGCTGGGAACAGGAAGGCTGGGAGGAGACACTGCCAGCCGCTGCCATGAGAAGCAACATGTAAAGATATCGGTAAGCCACAAGCCACGTGGCAAAGTATAGATTAATAGAAATGGGTTACTTTAAGATAAGAGAAGTAGATAACAAAAAGCCTGCCATGGCCATACAGTTTATAATTAATATAAGTCTCTTTGTGCTTACTTTGTTGGGTCTGAGTGACTATGGGACTGGCGGGTGAGAGAGATTTGTCCTGACTATGGGCTAGGTAGGAAAACTCTAACTACAGTGCATCCTAGTGCCATGTTCTACATCCCTGCCATTGTGCCTGAAACTGCCACTGACAGTTAAAAGCCTTGCCTTTTCTATTTGCCCGTATGTTTAACAATCATCAGCTGACTGAGTTTCTGTGCATAGCAATAGTACATTATCATCTTAGGGAACATGGGCCTTCATTAGGTTTGCCTGAATTGGGTTGCTATAGATTATATTAACATTTATTTTGGGACATTGAATGATTAAAGATGTTAAAAACACTTCCCAAGGATTTTACACAGAATGATTTTTTTTTTTGCCCAAGAATCATGTTTCCCTTTGGTTATCAGCACCAACCACACCGGGCAGAGAAATATCACTATTCGTTGATAATGGTTTACATAATAACCCAAAGTGTCTGGGTGGTAGGTTCAACTTTGTGTTCAGTGATACCAGTGCTCAATCTCCTGACATAAAAAACCATATATTGAATATACTATTCACTTTTATAAAGTGTGTAATTATTTGTATATTCAAAGCTGTGCAAATATCCCACAATCATTTTTAAAACTACGCATTACTCCTGAGTTTATTCAAACTTTGCATTAATTACTTGTCTTGTTGCTGTGACAAAGTACACAAAAAAAGCAACTTAAGGAGAATGGGACAATTTTGGCTATAATTCCAGGAAATACAACTCACTACAGCGGCAGAAGCAGGAGGCAGCTGGTCACATTGAGTTCAGAGTCAGGAAGAAGAGTGTTGAATGCCTGGGCTCAATTATGTCTTCTCTTTTTCACTTAGTGTGAAACTCCAGACCACGGAATGTCAGTGCCCATATCATGTGTAAGTTTTCTTACCTCATCTAACCTAGCTAAATGACCCCTCACAGACAGGCTCAGAGGTTTGTTTCCATTGTGACTTAAATCCCATAAATTGATAGTTAAGATTAACCAATACTTAGCTACCTTACACTTTCCATATTTTGTCTATTCTGACTCAGCCACAGGCAATTCCAATCTATCTTGTATCTTTTTGGATTTTCTTGACCTTGACATTTTTGCACACACACACAATCATACAGAGTATTGTATTCGTTTTGTTTCAGCTAATGTGGTTGTCTGAATGAAAATGACCCCCATAGACTCAGAGGAAGTAGCATGATGTGGCCTTGTTGGAATAGGTGTGGCCTTATTGGAGGAACTGTGCAGTTGATGGTGGTCTTTGAGGTTTTAGAAGCTCAAGCCACATTCAGTGGCTCTGTCTCTTTCTGCTATCTGCTGATCCAGATGTAGAACTCTTAGTTACTTCTCCAGCACCATGTCTGTCTGTATGCTGCCATTCTTTTTACCATGATGAAAATAGACTAAATCTCTGAACCTGTAAGCATCCCAAGTTAAATGCATTTTTTAAAATAGAAGTTTCTGTGGTTGTTTAATTGGGGCTAGCTTACTGTTTCAGAGGTTTAGTCTATTATAATCATGGCTGGACTTGGTAGCATGCAGGCAGACATGGTGCGGGATAAGGAGCTGAGAGTTCTACATCTTGATTCACAGGCAGCAGAAGGAGAACTGTTGTACTGGACATAGATTGAACATATATGAGACCTCAAAGCCTGCCCCAAATAATGTCACACTTCCTCCAACAAAACCAAGCCATACCTACTCCAACAAGGCCATACCTCCTACTAGCACCACTCCCTATGGGCCTAGTATTCAAACACATGAGTCTTTAGGGGCCATTCCTTTTCAAACCACTACAATGTTGTAGGAAATAATGGATACAGGAATTTAAGGAATAAGATAATGCCAAAATTTGTGAACAAAGAACAAAAAATGCCAGGAAGCATAGGAAGTTGAGGTATTCTGATATTGAGTTGAATTACACATAGTATTTAAAAAGGATAGAGAGTCAAAGCAGTAATCTGGACAAATGGTACAATCCTGGAATAACTTAACTATCATAAGCAACAAATATCATAGTATATCTATTATTTCTTTTTCTCACTGACTCTTTTATTTCATTTTTCTTTATTAAGAAATATTCTACTTACTCTACACATCACCCACAGGTCCCCTCTCCTTTCTCCTCCCATCCCCACGCCTCCCTTCCCAGCTACCCCAAATCCCCACATTCTTCAAATCAAGGTCTTCCATAGGGAGCCAACAGAGCCAGGCACACTGAGCCTAGGCAGGTCCTAGCCCCTCCCCACTGCACCATGGCTGAGCAAGGCATCACACTGCAGGCACCAGGCTCACTCTATTATAATTTTTTCCAGAATCACCTGGTCAAGACAATGAGAAAGGTGATTATGTTCCCCAAGACTTACTCCCCATGTGAAGCTACTTGGCTTAACTTAATAATGTTGTGGATAATTAGTATGACCTATGAACATGGAGGGCTTCCATGGTGGGGAAATTCTACAGAATATTCCAGTGTTCACATTAATAGGTTTTTGGGATGAAATTGTGTTAAATTTCCAAGTTTTACCATAATAGTTTTAGTTGAATTTTCTTTTTGCAAAAGATTCTTTCTGAAGCCTCCTTTATATCTCTATTCCTCAGGCTGTAGATGAAGGGGTTCAGCATAGGGGTCACCACTGTGTACAGCAAAGACATGACAGTCTCCTTCACAGTTGAGTTATTAGCAGAAGGACATAGAGACCAATGACTGTCCCATAGAACAGTGATACTACAGACAGGTGGGAACCACAGGTAGAAAAGGCTTTACGGAAACCTTGTGAAGAAGGGACTTTGAGAATGGAGGACATAATTCATACATAGGATATGATAATGAGTGCAAATGGAAAAACAAGGAAGATGATGACCGCAATAAATATCACCACCTCATTAACATGGGTGTCAGAGCAGGACAGCTTTAGCAGAGTGGACATGCCACAGAAAAAGTGGGGGATCACATTGTCCTTACAGAATGACAATCTGGCCATTAGCAGGGTTTGCAGCATGGCATGGAATGTGGTCAGAACCCAGGACAGCACCACCAGACTCAAACAGAGCGTAGGACTCACGATGCTGGTGTAATGAAAGGGGAAGCAGATGGCCACATAGTGGTCATAGGCCATGGCTACAACGAGGAAATTCCCAAGGTCTCCAAAAAACAGAAAGAAGTATATTTTTTTCCATGCAGCCTGTATAGGGGATGGATGGGTCCTGGTTCTGCATGTTGTGTAGCAATTTGGGCATTGTGATAGAGGAGAAACAGAGGTCAGAGAAGGGTAAGTTGCTGAGAAACAAGTACATGGGTGTATGGAGATGGGAGTCCAGTATATAACAAGTTGCTTGGACATGAACATACGTGGGTTCTTGGGCATAATTTGTTTTTCACCTACAATACATAAAATGTTTAATCATGTAAGGGAAATAAGAAACATCATGTTTTTTACTTGTTTTTATTGTAATAATTCACTGGAAAGATAGAGTGTAACCACACTGTATTTGTTATATTGCTTGGAAGAATTTGTTGGGGGTATATAAAGTGTAAAAGAAAAATAAAGAAGTTTGAAGGAAATCAACAGGAAAAAGGAGGAATGGAAACAACTGTGCAGAAGAATAGAACAAAAAAGGAATAGTGTAGAACAAGCAACAGAAAGAAGAATAAAATGAAGGAGGTTATCCCTCAGAGAAGAAGTCTGTGTGTTTTTCTTGCTGTTTCTGCATCTTGTTCTCAGTCTCTCTGATATGCAGAAGGCTGGACTCTCTGCACAAAAGCATCTTAATGTTGTCACTCAGCTCTCTCTGGACCTCCCACTCTCCTGCTTTTATGTCTCAGTAAAGAGAATTCCAAATTGTATCACAAGCCTGAATTTTAGTGGATTCATTTATTTTTTTTACCTTCAATGTAGAATGTCAGATAGCTTCCCCTCTATGTTCATCTGCTGCTCCTATTACCAGAAGACCATATTCCCAGAGCACTGTGACATCTGTCTCCTGGAACCTCAAAGCAGATGTTTCCTTTGTGTGAATAACCATGCTTTCAAACCTTCCTTCAATATGTTTCATCCATACAGTAGCATCTGAGATGGTAATCTGTTGTTGTGTTTTTCTGATTATTGCTTCATGGGGATTATCATTGTTCTTTAGAAAAAGACATGATCTTTATCATGCACACAGTTTCAAATTTTATCCTGTTCTGCTGTAATTCCTTTGTTGGGAGTTGTAGTATCTTGTGTCTAGTTTTCAAAACTTGCTATTCCATTTTACTACCATTCTTTGTAACCTGTGATTCTTCTCTTGGCATATTCTTCATGCATGTTAGGAGATAGTTACTTAATCAAACCTTGAACACGTGATGAGACTGGGAGTGTCCTGGTATCATGTTCCCAAACAGCCCATACTCTCCCCAGGGCATCAGGTTCCTCCAATCAATGGGTTATAGCTGATTTCGCACCAGGTTGCCAACTCCATGCAGAAAAGACTCTTATCTGCCTTGCAGCAGGGCCAATACCTGACATGAAGCTTGGTTGAAAACTAGTATTTCCTGAATATATGTTGGCTGTGCTTCAGCCTGAGACTCATTCATTTAATGTTAAAGATATAAAATTTTCATTTCAATTAAACTATTCTTTCGAAAATCTTTTCAGGATACCAACTTACTATATAACAATTTAGCATGGAAATGTGACGTTCTGTGATGAATTTCAGGCAGAAAATTTAGTGTTTCAAAAATATGTGCATAGATCAGGTGTACAATTTTTTTCTCTAAAAATTGGTGAGTAAAAGTAAATTTTTTATTCTTCTGTTCTGAGAGTTTCTTGGAAGTTGGTGTAGAAAAATGAACATTATGGATATTACTATAAATATTTAAAATACAAAAAGAAAGCTGTACTTGTTTCAAAATCTCTGGGTTTTTTCCTCCCTCATGTATCCAATTATGTCTGCCTCATAGACACACCAACTTTGGTCCTGATACTAGGTTTTGAGAAATGTCAGTTTTAAGGTTTCTCTGAAGTTTCATTTCAACCTTGTTAATATTTTAGTCAGAATATTTGAATAAAAATGGTTACTATTCATACTGTAATGAAACTCATACAATAAACAGAAGGATATCAGAAGACAGTGTACTCTCCTGAAGAATTTTGCCTCCAGACTGCTTTGGGCTTACACCTTCTATCTCCAATATTTCAAGGAACTCCACTCTGCTGACTGTCCCTGCAGATACTGAATTTATACAGGTAAGAATAATCTCCTGATCCCCATTTATTTTTGTGAAGCATTTTTATGATATTTCTGGCCACTGTGTTTTTTTTTCCAAGCTGTCTGTACATTAGTGATCAAGTAACTACAGTTTCAGTTTCTCATTTATCCTTTTACTTTGCCTTTTCATCAACTGTTTTGATATACAAGGTATTTTCTTTTCTTTTTTTTTGAGCTGGGGATCAAACCCATGGCCTCATGCTTGCTAGTCAAGTGCTCTACCACTGAGCCAAATGCCCAACCCCCAAAGTATTTTCTTTTTAAAATTTTTATATAATGAACATTGCACTCCTTTAAATCATACTACAGTTCATAAAATTCTATTTTCTCCCCAATACAGCATGCTCCAGATTCTTTATATTCAGTTCCCTGATACAGCTTACTTTTATTTGTTTATTATTTTATAAACCACAAAAGTTTTCTTTTAAAGCAACTCAGGAGAATTACACACCAAAACTCTAATAAAATCCTCATTTTCCCCAAATGAAACTGAAAAATATATAAATGTAATAGCCTATTATTTTTATGACATTGCACAAAAACATTCTCAGACATAGCTGCCTTGGCAATATCCAGCAAGATGAACATATGAATCTTATCTGATGGCTTTGCATTTCCATTTCTAAGTCTACAGCCAAAATATATGAACTGACAATATAGTGATGAGTATAAATGGCATTGAAAATCAAACTGTTAATCAAATCAGTGAATCTTCACAGCAATATTGCAATTGCAGTGAGACCTATTCTGTGTACTATTTGGATAATCTTTGGGATTTATTAAGAGAAAAACTATAAACAAAGAAATATAGTGTACAATTTATAATGCTGTTTAAGATACTGTAGTGATTTGAATGAAAATGACTCCTCTTGGCTCGTGTACTTAAATGTTTGTTACCAGAAAGTGGAACTTTTTCAAAGAATTAGAAGGATTAGGAGGTGTGCCCTTGCTAGAGGAAGTCTATCACTGGGGATGAGCTTTGATGTTTCACAATTTCATTTTGTCTCTGCTTCTACTGAATGTAGATCAGGATGAACAACTCCCAGCTCCTTCTTCAGCATCATGACTGCAATGCATGCTGTCACGCTCCCTGCTAATAAGATAATGGACTAGCCCTCTAAAACTGCAAGCAAGCCCCCAACTAAATGCTTTCTCTTTACGAGTGTTGCATTGGCCATGGAAACTAAAAATAAATAAAAAAGAATAATATCCTGGTATATTTCTTCTGGACAACCTTCTCTAATAATAATCAACCTGTCTCAATTCCAGCAAAAAAAGCACAGGAGTTTTCTTAAGAGATGATGGAGCTCAGTGGTACATGTCTTGCCTAGCATATGTCTAAGGTACAATATTTGATGTCTAGCACCAATCAATCAAAGAAAGAAAAACATCCTCAAACAGGCAAACAAAAATGAAAGTGAAGAAGAGGAGAGATAGATAGATAGATAGATAGATAGATAGATAGATTGATAGATAGATAGATAGAGACAGAGAGAGAGAGACAGATAGAGACAGAGAGAAACAGAGAGACAGAGACAGATAGAGACAGAGTAGAGACTGTATGAGTCAAAATCAAAGGCTGGGATCTTCTTCCTGTCAGTGATATTTATGGAATTCACTGTTTGCATATTTGAGTGTTACAAAGGAAGAGACATTTAGGAACAATCATACTGGTTCTGAAATTCTGCTCTTTCTGTGAATGATTTGGACCTGTGTCTTGTGTAGGATCATATGGAGAAATTAGAAACCAGAGACCTTACCTGGAGTTGTTGCCAGTGATGACCTAATGACGGTATCTTCTTCAGCTGTCAAAGATACAATTTTAGATCTCAACAGCATATGAAAGGTTTAATGGAAGTGTTTCTAGCAATAAATAGGCAAGTAACTCTTCAAATAATAGTGTAGACATGGGAGGAATCACCTCAGAGAGCCTGAAACAAGCACATGCTTCTTTTTATATTTACAATAATGTATAAAACAAATTAATTATCACATTTATTTCTCATATCAACTTCCATCACACTACCTGAACAGAAGCCCAAGGAAATTATTTTTAGTCACCAATATTACAGAAAACTGTACATTTGAACCATTCACACATTTTTCATAAATCCTAAGTTTCCTGTCTGAAACTAATCACAGACCCTAATTATGTATGTCTGTGAAGTTCAGATTCTACATGATAAACGAGCACGCAGGTGAAGTCAATAGTACCGCCAGTGGGTTGTGTTTAGGAACAATTGCATCCATTACTATTGATCATGTAGATTTTTGAGCTCTGTCAGATAAATTTCATTACTTGTTCATTGTTTATTAAAGCTCCATAGGTGAAGGTGTATTAAAGATTTAAGAACCACAGAGGGTATGTTAAAACTAGCAGACTGGGCACAGCAGTTCATACCTATTCACAGCCTGTGAGAGTCTGAGTTCAAAGCACGCTTAGACAAGAAAGTGAGTCCCTTTCTCAAAAACTCAAACAAACAGTTATGCTGCAAGGGTATGGCCTTTGAGAACTGTACGTAAGGTGTCATTGTAGAGAAGTCCTTCATTACTAAAGAGATTATAAATGGTGTCCATGAAACAAAGTTCTTCAACAACAGCAAATTCTTCAGGGGAAGAGATAACAAAAATTTTTAGCATACCTGAAAACTGGTGCTGCATAACATCACACAACCGATATCTTCAGGCAAAGAACTATAAGAAAGAGCTTAGCCTTACCTAGAGTACACAAGATGATGCCCAAGTTCTGATAAAACATACTGCTGTTTATCCACTGTTGACACAGGTTGTAACAAGTCCCATACTCATCCCCTAAGTCCACACCTCTGCTTCTCTCATATCTCCTTTTAGTCATCCCTGAGCCTGAGAGGCTCTGCATCCCAGAGGAGTCCAGTAACTCATTAAAGACCATAATTACCAAGGATCTCTGTAGGACCTGTTTACCCAGAGTCCTTCAGTGGTGACTGACTTATTATCACTGCCAATCACAAGGGATTGTGCACTTGGAGAGAAACTCATGAATGGATGCTTATTTGTTTACTTGTTCGTGTAATGCCTATTCTTTGTGGAGTGTGGAGGGGAGCCTGAGGAAGAGAGTTTGCAAAATCCCTAGAAGTAATCAGAGACTACACTGATTGATAGAAAATACATTAGAGGTCATAACTTACTAAAGAGGCCACAGTGGCTTTTGAAGATACAGCTTGGGAACATTCCCAGGTAGCGAGAAGACTGTTAGTATAACTTGGCCACCTGAAAAGCAGGCTTATGTGAGAAATAGTCATGTTGCTAGGATGGCTCAGACTTCTGTGACCAGCTTTCTTTACCTGCCAGTAAGCTAAAGACAGAAATAAGACAAAATCTAAAGTGGCCCAGACCATGTTTAATTTGTATTCTAATTAAGATATAAAAGAAAAACCTAGATTCCCACACCATTTGGTTACTCACTTTTCATCCTCACTTCTTCACTTGGTGATATTGCATCGCCATCCTCCAACCATTCTCTGTAGGCTTCACTTCATGTCCTAATGCCAAGGCTTATTCCCTGTCAACAGCCCTGACACTGTAGATAACTTGTAGTTTCTTACTTCTGGTTCAGCTCCATGTACATGGCAATGATCAGCTAGGCAAGGTTCTGTACATTGCAGACGTTCATCGAGGGAATATGAATTCTTTCTCACTGGTCTTGTATTTATTGTTTGTGAGAGGTGATATAATGTCTGTTTTTGGACATGCAAAACTAATTTTGTAGACAGAAGCCCCCACAGAACTTAAATTATCCCCACAATATCCTACATTTACAAGACTTTAACAGGTATTAGATCTTGCAAATACTTCTCACAAAGTAGAAGAATGAAAAAATTCAAGACACAAATCCCAAGAGCTTTCCTGCATACCAATAATAAATTTATGGAGCAGAAAATCAGGAAACAAAATCCCATTTATAACAGCTTCAAAAATACCTAGGTGGGGAAAGAGCTCAAAAATGAATAATTTAAAACCATGGAGAAAGAAAGCTGAGGGAACCAACATCTAACTGGACTTAAGTTTGCTCAGTAGGAAGAAATTCATTCTTGGTACCCTAAAACTTAACCATCGACCCGTGGCTGGTGAGGTCATGGGTCTAGAGGAGACATATGACTCTTCTTTCCTAAAGTAGTGTAATTTCTAACTGCATCCCCATACATGCTCTTATATCCATAGGGTAAGTGTAGTTTGGGACCCTCACCAAGGGATCTTGAAAGAAAGAAGCAGACCGAGACTACTAGAGAGATCTATAACTGGTCAAAATGCAGAGAACAAGTGACTATGGCGTCCCCACACCTGATAGACACGTCTGCAACCCAACCCCCACCCCTCAGGTTCAGGGACCGTGGTGGAAGATTAGAGGACCAAGATATCTGCCACAAAATAGTGTTTTCCACGTATGACAGAGACACTGCACCTGTGAAAGCCTTAGTGAGGCTGCCTAAATAAGGCCAGCAAAATGACAGCAGCAGCTGACATGCTAATGTGAATGGGGGACTATCATAAGGTTCTACCCTTAGAGAAAGCTACAGGCAATTAATGGCTGCTGAGAGGGAGGATCATCCTTTGCCAGGGATGAGCCCCTGATTAGTTGGTTATCCAGTTCACAGTGGTCAGTGCCCCCTGCCCCCCCCATGTATGAACAACTCTAAATGGACTCAGAAGTCTGTATGGATGTGTATATATGCATCTATATGTATACTTATAATAATAATAATAATAATAATAATAATAATAATAGTAATAATAAAGAAGAGGTCATGAATTTGGGAGGGAAGTGGGGAAAGTGGGAGGACTTATACAGGGAGAAGAAAGACTAGAAATGATGTAAATATATTAATGTATGAAGATGTCATAAAACATTTTAATTAAAATAATAAAACTAAATATTTTTAAAAATAAAATGAGTGAAGTAAGCAAGATGTAGGAAGAAAAATATTGCATGTTTTCTCTTATTTGTGGATCTTACATTTAAAATTTTTATTTTATTATGTCTAACTATGCATAAGTGCCTGGTTGTGGAAATCCTCTAAGATCAGAGGCATCATATGTTCGGGAGCTGGATTTACAGTCTTTTTGAGTAACTTTTATGTTGATGCTTGGACCAAATTAGGCCATCTGCAAGAGAGTACATGGTTTGAACTGCTGAGCCATCTCTCCAGACCTGATCTTTTTTTTCTGTTTTTTTTTTCTTTTTGGATTTTTAAAATTTTATTTGTGTTTTAATTTTACACATCAGCCATGGGTTCCCCTGTCCTCCCCCCACACGCCCCTGGCCCCACCTTCCCACCATCCACTCCCCTCCATTCCCATCTCCTCCAGGATCAAGACTCCCCTGGAGATTCATTGAAACCTGGTGGATTAAGTACAGGCAGGTCCAGTCCCCTCTTTCCAGGCTGAGCAAAGTGTCCCTGTGTAAGCCCAAGGTTCCAAACTGCCAGGTCATGCACTAAGGACAGGTCCAGGTCCCACTGTCTGGGTGCCTCCCAAACAGTTCAAGCTATTCAATTGTCTCACTTATCCAGAGGTCCTGATCCAGCTGGGGGCTCCACAACCTTTGGTTCATAATTCATGTGCTTCCATTCGTTTGGCTATTTGTCCCTGTGCTTTTCCAATCTTGGTCACAATAATTCACACTATTACAGTCCCTCCTCTTTCTTGACAATTGGACTCCTGGAGCTCTACCTGGGGTCTGTCCGGGGATCTCTGCATCCACTTCCATCAGTTATTGCAGAATACTCAACTTCATATGGAAAAACAAAAAATCCAGGATAGCCAAAAGAATCCTGTACAATAAAACAACCTCTGGAGGCATCATGATTCACGAACTCAAGCTCTACTATAGAGCTACAGTAATAAAAACAGCTTGGTACTGGTATCAAAACTGACATGTGGACCAATGGAATCGAATTGAAGACCCTGACATTAACCTGCACACCTATGAACATACAATTTTTGACAAAGAAGTCAAAAATGCACAATGGAAAAAAGAAAGCATCTTCGACCAATGGTGCTGGCGTAACTGGATGTCAACATGTAGAAGTCTGCAAATAGATCCATATCTGTCACTGTGCACAAAACTTAAGTCCAAGTGGATCAAAGACCTCAACATAAATCCAGTTACTCTCAACCTGATAGAAGAGAAAGTAGGAAGTACTCTTGAATGCATTGGCACTGGAGGTCACTTTCTAAATATAACACCAGTAGCACAGACACTGAGAGAAACAATCAATCAATGGGACCTGTTGAAACTGAGAAGCTTTTGTAGAGCAAAGGACATGGTAAACAAAACAAAGCGAGAGCCTACAGAATGGGAAAAGGTCTTCACTAACCCCACAACTGACAGAGAGCTGATATCCCGAATATATAAAGAACTCAAGAAATTAGATATCAAAATGCCCAACAGTCCAATTATGAAATGGGCTATGGAACTAAACAGAGAATTCTCAACAGAGGAAATTCAAATTGCTGAAAGACATTTAAGGAATTGCTCAACATCCCTAATTATCCAGGAAATGCAAATCAAAACAACTCTGAGATACCAACTTACACCTGTCAGAATGGCTAAGATCAAAAACACAGAAGACAGCTTATGCTGGAGAGGATGTGGAGCAAGGGGAACTCTCCTCCACTGCTGGTGGGAATTCAAGCTTGTACAGCCACTTTGGAAATAAATATGTCGCCTCCTTAGAAAATTGGGAATCCATCTCCCCCAAGACACAGCTGTAGCACTCTTGGGCATATACCCATGGAATGCTCAATCATACCACAAGGGCATTTGCTCAGCTATGTTCATATCAGCATTGTTTGTAATAGCAGAACCTGGAAACAACCTAGATGCCCTTCAACTGAAGAATGGATATAGAAAATGTGGGACATATACACAATGGAGTACTACTCAGCAGAGAAAAACAATGACATCATGATGTTTGCAGGAAAATGGATGGATCTAGAAAAAAATCATCCTGAGTGAGATAACCCAGACTCAGAAGGACAAACACAGTATGTACTCACTTATAGGAGAATACTAGATGTAAAACAAAGATGACTAGACTGGTACACAACTCCAGGGAGGCTACCTAGAAAATGGGACCCTAGGAAAGACACAGGATGTCCCAATGACAGACCTGATCTTAGATTATCTATCTGTCTATCTATCTATCTATCTATCTATCTATCTATCTATCTATCTATCTACTATCTGTCTGTCTGTCAGTGTATCAGTCTATTTGTCTGCCTCTCTCTCTCTGTCTGTCTGTCTCTCTTCCTATCTATTTGGCCCTAAGCTTTGAAATTCAATAGGAAAGCAAATAAAATACTTCAAAGTGTAAGTAAGCACGGGCTAGGACTTTCTGAAAAGAACTCCCATAACTATAAATAATCCCAAGAATTGATGAACAGGTTATGTAAAATTGAAAATCTTCTTTGCAGCATTCAGGTCAAGAGATAGTCTACAGAATGGGAAAATATTTTCAACTACATATCCAGAATATGATGAATATCTAGGATATATAAAAACTGAAAGTAACCGAAAATCACACACATCAATTATCTAAGCACTGACTGGTCAATGAATTGATACAGGATGAATTTTCAACAGAAGAAACACAAAATTGAGAACAAACAGCAGAAGAAGTTGTTTCTCTGAATCTGGAACCCTTCACTCACTATGGTTTTTCAAACTCTGTGTATTTACCTCCAAATTACATGATTTCATTTTTCTTTTCTTTTTTAACTTTCTTTTTATTTATTCTTATTTTCTTTCACATCATGCATCTCAATCCCATTCATTTCCCTTCCCTGCGTAACTGCCCTCTACCCTTGCAGCCCAACCCCTTTAAATTTAAGAGAAAAAGGAAAAAGAAAAGAAAAAAAAGGGGGAAAAGCTGTAGTGTGACACAGTAAGTCACACAGTAAACACTTTGGTCCTTATATCTTTACTTGTAAACTTTCATTGCAAAGAGTCATTGGTCTGGTTCAAGGCCTCTGGTTCCTGCTAAACTATAGATGCTGGGCCCTCACTGGGACTCTTCTTAGTTATCTTGCTCTTGCCCTCTGTTGTGGCAGTCCTGCAGCTTTGGGTCTGCAGGAACTGTCCCTTCATGGGCTCCAGCAGTTTACTGATGGGTTGAATGTTGGCTTGGGCCAACCTACAACCCTGTTTCTGGTTCCATGGTTGATCAGTCCTCCAGCTCTAAGTTGTCCTCCCCACCAAGGTGAGCTCTCCTGCATTGCCTTGGTGAGTTCACCCTTTGCAGTGTTGAGCAAGGGGCGGTGCCAGTGCTCCTGCTTTCATATCCTCCAGGTTGGATCTTGCACACTTACACCTCCAGGGGCAGCTCTACTGTGTTGCACAGGCATGGCACAAGGGCCACTCTCATGAGTGCTGCAGCAAATTGAGGGCAGGGCTAGCTCTCTCTCATTCTTATGGCCTCAGAGCCAGCTCTCCCACCTGCCTCAGGTGTTAATGGGAGGGGTGGGGGCATCTTTCTCCCTCCCATGCTACCACACTATAGGTGAGCAATGGGGATAACTTTTTCATGCTTACAGTTTCAGGGCTGCCTTGCCCACACCTCTGACAAAAGGATTGGCTCTTGTGCTACCCAGGCAAGGTGCAGTGTCCACTCTCCCTATTGTTGCAGCTGGTAGCAAGCTTGGGCATCTCTTCCAGCCTTATGACCTCAGGGTCAGCTCTGCTTCCTGACTTAGGCATTGAGAGATCAAGGGGGGGCACCTCTTCCTATCCATGCTGCCACATGACAGATGATGGGGATAGTTCCCCCATGTTAACAAGATTTCATTTTTATTAAGAGCTGAATGATATTCCATTATGTAAATGTACCACATTTTGATTATTCACTTATTAGTTGATGGATATCTAGCACAGTGGTTCTCAACTTATGGGTTGACGGGTTGCATATCATTATCCTGCATATCAGATATTTCCATTATGATTTGTAATAGTAACATAATTACTATTATGTAGTAGTAAAAAATAATTCTATGGTTGAGATTGCAACAACATGAGTAACTGTATTAAAGTCTTATGGCATTAGGAAAGTTGAGAAGAATTGATATGGGATGTTCCTACTTCCTGGCTATTGTACATAGAGCAACAATGAACATGAATGAGCAGGCATCTCTGTGGAATGATATAGAGTCCTTGGGGAATATGTACAGGAAATAAACAAATGGGTAATGTCTATTAATTTTATTGTTTTATTGTTACTAAGTTATTTAATTTCTGCATTTGTAATTAAATATAACCACACCACTCCCCCTTCCGTTTTCTCCCTCGACTCTATTCCATGTTGCCCTCTCAATGCAATATCCTTTTCTTAATTTATTATTGTTACATCTATCTATCTATCTATCTATCTATCTATCTGCATTCCAAAACTAAAAAAATACCACCTTCTGAGCTCATATTTGTTGTTTGTGTGAATATGGTTTCAGTGCTCACCACTTTGCATTGGAAAACTAATCAGGGCTCATACCTGGGAGAACCTAATTCACACTCTCTCAGCCTGTAGTTCTTTATCTAGTCATGGGAACCTGTGAGATATTCCTCCTCACATACTAATATGTCAACAGATATTGTCATTGTGCAGTCTTCAATTACGTAGACATTTCTAAGAAAAGCATTCACACAGCAGACTTCCTGGTATTCTTTTTTGATATTTTTAATTCATTTTACATACCAACCATAGGTCACCCTCTCTTCCCTCATGCTGCTCCCCAAGTCTTCCTCCAACCCATCCCCCATTCCTTACTCCTTAAATGTAAGGCCTTCCATGGGGAGTCAGCAGAGCCTGGTACATTGAGTTGAGGTAGGTCTAAGTCCCTCCCTCCTGCATTAAGGCTGTGTGCAGGGTGTCTCACCTTAGGTAGTGGGCTCCACAAAGCCTGCTCATGAACCAGGAATAGATCCTGATCATACTGCCAGGGGCCCCCTTAATTATATCAAACTACACAACTGTCTTGCTTATGCAGAGGGCCTAGTGTAGTCCCATGGAGGCTCCACAGCTCTTGGACTAAAGTTCATGAGTTCACACTAGCTTGGTTTGGTTGTCTCTGTAGGTTCCCCCATCATGATCTTGCTGCCCCTTGCTCATAGAATCCCTATTCCCTCTCTTCAACTGGACTCCTGGAGCTCATCCTGGTGCTTGGCTGTGGATCTCTGCATCTGCTTCCATCAGTTACTGCATGAAGTCTCTTTGACGACAGTTGAGTATTTACCAATATGATTACTGGGGTAAGCCAGTTGAGGCACTGTCTCCACTATTGGTCGTAGTCTACACTGGTGTCATCCTGGTGCATTCTTGGGAACTTCTCTATGTCGATGAAATTCTAAACAGTCTATTAAATAAGAAACACAGACCTAGATACAGGGGCGATTGCTGTAAAGAACAGAGAAATAGGAATAACCACAAGATAACCTTAGCTCACCATGCTGTCATAGCTTCCCAAGAGAACCACGTTCTTCCTATCTTACCCATGTCTTTATTGCCTTGATGTTCTGCCTTCTCATTGACTCAGCCCACTTCCTTATCACTGCCTGTCTATACAGACCTCTAGGTGTCTATGGTTGGTACTGGGATTAAAGGCATGTGTCATCATTCTTGGCTGTGTCCTTGAACACACAGAGACTCTGCCTGCCATGTGATTGGATTAAGGGCATGTGCTACCACTGCCTGACTTTTGTTTATGGCTGGCTATGCCCTCTGATCTCCAGACAAACTTTATTTATTAACATACAAATAAAATAACACCACATTCCAGCACAAATAAAATATCACCACTTCCTTAGCATCAGGTCACTCCCTATACTCATGATACCTCCCTCTGTCATGGTATCTTTTTGCTTGCTCTCCCACTCTGTCCCTGTTCCAGTTCAACTATCCTGTTCCCTTATGTCCTCATTCCCCCATCCCCTACCCTATATTGTCACCGTCATCCTCAGATTACTCATGGAGACCTCATCTATTTCCCCTTTTCAGGATGATCCATGTTCCCCTCTTAGGGTTCTCATGTTAGCTAGCTTCTCTAGAGCTGTGGCATGTAGTCTGGTTATTCTTTGCTTTATATCTAGTATCCACTTATAAGTGAGTACATAGCATGTGTGTCTTTCTGGGTCTGGATTACCTCACTCAGGATGATATTTTCTAGTTCCATCTGTTTGCCTGCAAAGCTCATGATGTCATTGCTTTTCTCTGCTGAGTAGTACTCCACTGTGTACCACATTTTCTTTATGCATTCTTCAGTTGAGGGGTATCTAGGTTGTTTCCAGATACTGGCTATTGTGAATAATGCTGCTGTGAACATAGTTAAGCATGTGTTCTTGTGATATGATTGAGCATTCCTTGGGTATATGCCCAAGAGCGGTATAGCTGGGTCTTGAAGAAGATTGATTCCCAATTTTCTGAATCGTCATAGTGATTTCCAAAGTGGTTGTACAAGTTTGTACTCTCACCAACAGTGTACGAGTGTTCCCCTTGCTCCACATCCTCTCCAACGTAAGCTATCATCAGTGTTTTTGATGTTAGCCATTCAGATAAGGAAAAAGATGGTATCTCAGAGTCCTTTTTATTTGGATTTCCATGATGACTAAGGATACTGAGCAATTCCTCAAATGTCTTTAGGCCATTTGTGATTCTTCTGTTGAGAATTCTGTGTAGCTGCTTGCTTTTAATTGCCTTCCTGGTATTCTGACTCTCACAATCTTCCTGCTCCTGTGATGCTCCCTGAGCACAGGAGGCAGTGGCTATGTTGCCAATGTACCCATTGAAGCAGGACTCCCCACAATACATTGATCTTTGCATTGTGTGCAGTTTGTAACTTAGTGTTTAGATAATTTTAGATGATTTCAGACATGTACACAATTCTCAGACCCCAATTTCCTAAGCTCCCTGACATAACCATCCTCCCCACAAATCTCTTTTCACATTCATTACTATTCATTTTTTGTGACCCACTGAGTTTAATTAGTACACTCTCCATGGAGATATGTATTTGGAGCTATTTGTTGGAGCCTGGTGGCTTCACCATTTATTTTATTTTTGAGAAATTCATCAGCTTCAGGCCATAACTGGTAATAGTCAACAACCAAGCAAACTTCAGAATAGGAGTAAACATTACATGATAAGATTTACAATACATACTATATAAGGAACTCTTAGAACTCAACAAAATCCATTAACTGTCTAGAAGCTTTTTAGTTTGATGTATCCAATTTGCCTCTTTTTGATTTTGTTTTGTGCTCTTTTGTTTGTGTTTCTGTCAGTGTTCACCCTCAAATCTTGAAGCTTTTCATTGATGTTTCCCTCTAATAATGGTCTCAGATTTCCATGTTTTAGGTTTAAGACATCAATTTCATGGACTTCAGAATTAAAAAAAATATTATTACATTTTATTTTTACTATTTTAAACAATTTTAAAATTTAAATATATGTGAATCATATTCTCACCCTCCAGATACTTTTCCCCTCCCTTCTCACCCAATTTTAAGAGCTTCTTAAAAATAATACAGCAAGAAATCCCTCCAAAACCAAGAAAACAAAATAAAATCATTGCCCAAAATGAAGGGAAAAGTAACCGAAACAAAACATGAAACTGTAACTAAATATTTAAAAAAAAATTTAATACTACTTTACTTTTCTTCATTGCAAAACTCTTTTGTTTTGAAGTTTTTTGAATTATATTTGGATTCCCCTGTCCTCCACCCCCACCATTTCCCCAGCCCCTCCCCTCCATTCCCATCTCCTCCAGGGCAAAGACTCCCCTGGGGATTCAGCTCAACCTGGTAGATTCAGTACAGGCAGGTCCAGTCCCCTCCTTCCAGGTTGAGCAAAGGGTCCCTGTGTAATCCCAAAGTTCCAAACAGCCAGCCCGTGCACTAAGGACAGGTTTGGGTCCCACTGCCTATCATTTAATCTGCTTTTGAGACAATACATAAAGGTGTTTTTGGCTACTGATTAATACCAGGTTTAGAAAAAAGTACAATAATGAGAGCAATATACTAAAGGTTTACAAAAGCCTGTTAACCAATATAGACAATGAAGTAAACATAGGGTCTAGGGAATTAAGTGATGTAATTATCTAATGGCAGACTATAGAAAGAACATGTGAAAGATTGGAAAAGGGCTGGTTGAGGTAAAATACTTGAATATTACTAAGTATAGATCTGAGATCATAGAGTACACATTTATAGTCACACAGTTACAGTAGACATTTAGACAAAATGAGAAAATACTGAGATAAACACAGGGATCAGATATGACTTTAAGTCTACACTACAATTTCCAGGACCATATTGGAAAGACAACAAGTGCATATTTGGATATCCTAAACTTATTTCCTAAATTCAACGACTTGTATAAACTCCCTGTGATTTGTGTAGTGAAAGTTACATTTTGAGATCTTTAAACAGAAACATCCACAGAGATGTAAAATTCTTTAGCAATGTCCAATGTTAATACTTTTATTTTCTAGAAGATATTGAATAAAAGCCTGAAGAGTTACCATCATAGGAAAGAGGGAATTTGCTTTTTGCAAACTACTCTTTCTAATGCTCCCTTCACATCTCTGTTCCTCAGGCTGTAGATGAAGGGGTTCAGCATGGAAGTCACCATTGTGTACATCAAAGACAGGACAGTCTCCTTCACAGCAGAGTTATTAGCCGAAGGACATAAGTAGAGACCAATGACTGGCCCATAGAATAGTGACACTACAGACAGGTGGGAGCCACAGGTAGAAAAGGCTTTACGGACACCTTGTAAAGAAGGGACCTTGAAGATGAAGGAGACAACTTTTGCATAGGAAACAATGATGAGAAGGAAAGGGAGTACAACTATAGGGCCTCCCAAGATATATATCGCCAATTCATTATCATGAATGTTAGAACAAGCCAGTTTCAGCAGAGTAGACACATCACAGAAATAGTGGGGAATCACTTTGTCCTCACAGAATGACAATCTGGCCATGAGTAGGGTGTGCAGCATGGCATGGAATGTAGTCAGCACCCAGGACAGCACCACCAGACTCACACAGAGCTTAGGATTCATGATGCTGGTGTAATGAAGGGGGAAGCAGATGGCCACATAGTGGTCATAGGCCATGGCCACAAGGAGAAAATTCACAAGGTCTCCAAAAAACAGAAAGAAGTATATTTGTGCAAGGCATCCTGCATAGGGGATGGATGGGTCCTGGCTCTGCATGTTCTGCAGCAATTTGGGCATTGTGACAGAGGAGAAACAGAGGTCAGAGAAGGACAAGTTGCTGAGAAACAAGTACATGGGAGTGTGGAGATGGGAGTCCAGTAGAGTGAGGATGATGATGATGAGGTTCCCCAGGACAGTGGTGAGGTACATGGCCAGGAACAGGGCATAGAACAGGTGCTGGTGCTCTGGGGGGATGGGCAGGCCCATGAGGAAAAACTGAGAAATGACAGTTTGGTTCCCGTCTATCATGCTGTCTCAGGGACCTTTAAGAGAAATCATGACAAGAGCTTTCAAATTAAATATGATCATGTCTTCTTGTTACCCATCTTTCATGTGTTAGCTAATATGAATTTCCCAACCATCACAATAATTGCACATACATTCCCATGTTTGTTATCTCTATAATGCTGAAGATTTGAATATTTAGTTCTTTCTATCATATTTTAGTGTTCATTATTTCCTAAGCATTTTATGAATTTTATTCTGAGATACTCAGTTCACCAGTTCACAATCTGTTGTGGTGTTTTTCTGATTATTGCTTCATGGGGATTATCATTGCTCTTTAGAAAAAGAAATAATCTTTACCATACACATAACCTAATTTTATCCTATTCTGCAGTAATGCCTTTGTTGGGAGTTATAGTATCTTGTCTCCAGTTTTCAAAACTTGCTATTCCTTATTACTACCATTCTTTGCTATATGTGATTTTTCTCTTGGCATATTCTTCATGCATGTTAGGAGATAGTTACTTAATCAAACTGTGGACACCTGATGAGACTGGGAGTGTCCTGGTATCATGTTCCCAAACAGCCCACACTCTTCCCAGTAAATTGGATTCCTCCAATCAATGGGTTATAGCTGATTTCACACCAGGTTGCCAACTCCATGCAGAAAAGACTCTATCTGCCTTGAATTAGGGCCAATACCTGGCAAGAAGCTTGGTTGAAACCAGTGTTTTCTGAATAAATGTTAGCTGTGTATCAGCCTGAGGATAATTCATTTAATGTTAAAGGCATAAAATTTTCATTTCATTTTTTAAAATCTTTTCAGGATACCAACTTACTATATAACAATTTAGCATGGAAATGTGACATTCTGTGATGAATTTCAGGCAGAAAATTTAGTGTTTCAAAAATATGTGGGTAGGTCAGGTGTACAATTTTTTCTGTAAAAATTGTGACTTAAAGGAAAATTTTTATTCTTCTGTTCTAAGAGTGTCATGGAAGTTGATGTAGAAAAATTAACATGTTGATTATTAATGTATATATATATTTAAATTAAAAAAAGAAGGGTGCACTTGTTTTAAAATCTCTCAGGCTTTTCTTCCCTCATCTATCCAATTATGTCTGCCTCATAGACACACCAACATTGTCCTGATACTAGGTTTTGAGAAATGTCAGTTTTAAGGTTTCTCTGAAGTTTCATTTCAACCTTGTTAATATTTTAGTCAGCATATTTGAATAAAAAAGATTACTATTCATACTGTAATGAGACTCATACAATAAACTGAAGGATGTCAGAAGAGAGTGTACTCTCCTGAAAATTTTGCCTCCAGACTGCTTTGGACTTACAGCTTCTATCTTCAAAATTTCAAGGAACTCTACTCTGCTGACTGTCCCTGCAGATACTGAATTTATACAATTATGAATAAGCACCTGCTACATTTCTTCTGGACAACCTTTTCTAATAATATTTAACCTGTCTAAATTCTGGTAAAGAAAGTAGAGTAGGATTCTTGAGATATGTGGGAGCTCAGTGGTACAATTCTTGCCTAGCATATGTCTAAGGTACTATATTTGACGTCTAGCACCAAACAATCAAAGAAAGAAAAACATCCCCAAAGAAGTAAACAAAAATGAAAGTGACTGAGGGGAGAGAAAGAGAGGGAGAGAGAGAGAGAGAGAGAGAGAGAGAGAGAGAGAGAGAGAGAGAGAGAATCAGAGAGAGAATCAGAGAAAGAGACAGAGACAGAGACAGATAGAGACAGAGCAGAGGCTTTATGAGTCAACATCAAAGGCTGGGATCTTCTTCCTGTCAGTGAAATTTATGGAATTCATTGTTTGTATATATGAGTGTTACAAGGGGAAGAGACATTTAGGAACAATCATACTGGTTCTGAAATTCTGCTTATTCTGTGAATGATTGGGACCTGTGACTTGTGTAGGAGAATAGGGAGTAATCAGAAACCAGGGACCTTACCTGGAGTTGTTGTCAGTGATGACCTGATGACTGTATCTTCTTCAGCTGTTGAAGACACAATTTTAGATCTCAACAGCATATGAAAGGTTTAATGGAAGTGTTTCTAGCAATAAATAGGCAAGGAAGTCTTCAATTAATAGTGTAGACATGGGAGGAATCACCTCAGAGAGCCTGAAACAAGTACATGCTTCTTTTTATATTTACAATAATGTATAAAACAAATTAATTATCACATTTATTTTCCCATATCAACTTCCATCACACTACCTGAACAGAAGCCTGAGGAAATTATTTTTAGTCACCAATATTACAGAAAACTGTTCATGAGACCCACTCACATATTTTACATAAATCCTAAGTTTCCTGTCTGAAAATAATCACAGACCCTGACTATGTATGTCTGTGAAGTTCAGATTCTACATGATAAACGAGCACGCAGGTGAAGTCAATAGTACTGCCAGTGGGTTGTGTTTAGGAACAATTGAATCCATTACTATTGATCATGTAGAATTTTGAGCTCTGTCAGATAAATTTCATTACTTGTTCATTGTTTATTAAAGCTCCATAGATGAAGGTGTATTAAAGTTTTAAGAACCACAGAGGGTATGTTAAAACTATCAGGCTGGGCATAGCAGTTCATACCTATTCACAGCAAATGAGAGGCTGAGTTCAAAGCACGCTTAGACAAGAAAGTGAGTCCCTTTTTCAAAAACTCAAACAAACAGTTGTGCTGCAAGGGTATGACCTTTGAGAACTGTACGTAAGGTGTCATTTTAAAGAAGTCCTTCATTACTAAAGAGACTATAAATGGTGTCCATGAAACAAAGTTCTTCAACAACAGCAAATTCTTCAGGGGAAGTGATAACAAAAAATTTTAGCATACCTGAAAACTGGTGCTGCATAACATCACACAACCGATATCTTCAGGCAAAGAACTGTAAGAAAGAGCTTAGCCTTACCTAGAGTACACAAGATGATGCCCAAGTTCTGATAAAACATACTGCTGTTTATCCACTGTTGACACAGGTTGTAACAAGTCCCATACTCATCCCCTAAGTCCACACCTCTGCTTCTCTCATATCTCCTTTTAGTCATCCCTGAGCCTGAGAGGCTCTGCATCCCAGAGGAGTCCAGTAACTCATTAAAGACCATAATTACCAAGGATCTCTGTAGGACCTGTTTTCCCAAAGTCCTTCAGTGGTGACTGACTTATTATCACTGCCAATCACACAGGGATTGTGGACTTGGAGAGAAAGAATCTCCTGAATTGATGCTGATTTGTTTACTTGTTCATGTAAAGCCTATTCTTTGTGGAGTATGGAGGGGAGCCTGAGGAAGAGAGTTTGCAAAATCCCCAGAAGTAATCAGAGACTACACTCATTAATAGAAAATACATTAGAGGTCATAACTTACTAAAGAGGCCACAGTGGCTTTTGAAGATACACTTTTGAAACATTCCCAGGTATCGATCAGCCTGTTAGTATAACTTGGCCTCCTGAAAAGCAGGCTTATGTGAGAAATAGTCATGTTGCTAGGATGGCTCAGACTTCTGTGACCAGCTTCGTTTATCTGCCAGTGTGCTAAAGACAGAAACAAGACAAAATCTAAAGTGGCCCAGACCATGTTTAATTCATATTCTAATTAAGATATAAAAGAAAAACCTAGATTCCCACACCATTTGGCTACTCACTTTTCATCCTCACTTCTTCACTTGGTGACATTTCATCGCCATCCTCCCAACCATTCTCTGTATGCTTCACTTCATGTCCTAATGCCATGGCTTATTCCCTGTCAGCAGCCCTGAAGCTGTAGATAACATGTAGTTTCTTACTTCTGGATCAGCTCCATGTACATGGCAATGATCAGCTAGGCAAGGTTCTGTACACTGCAGACGTTCATCGAGAGAATATGAATTGTTTCTCACTGGTCTTGTATTTATTGTTTGTGAGAGGTGATAGTAATGTCTATTGTTGGACATGCAAAACTAATTTTGTAGCTAGAATCCCCCCAGAACTTAAATTATCCCAAAATAATCTACATTTACAAGACTCAGACTCTACTTAACAACTCTTAGATTTTGCAAATACTTTCCACAAATTAGAAGAATGAAAAAAAAATCAAGACACAAAACCTAATAGCTTTCCTGCATACCAATAATAAATTTATCAAGCAGAAAAACAGGAAACAAAATCTCATTAATAACAGCTTCAAAAATTACCTAGGTGGGGAAAGATCTCAAATATGAAAAATTTGAAACCGTGGAGAAAGAAATCTGAGGTAACCAACATCTAATTGGACTTAAGTTCTGCTCAGTAGTAAGAAATTCATTCCTGGTACTCTAAAACTTAACCTGTAGCTGTTGAGGTCATGGGTGTAGAGGAGACCTTCAGCTCTTCTTTCCTAAAGTAGTGTAATTTCTAACTGCCATCAACATATATGTTCTTGTATCCACCTGTAAGTGTAGTTTGGGATGCTCACCAAAGAATCTGGAAAGAAAGTAGCAGACCGAGACTATTAGTGAAATCTATAACTGGTCAAAATGCAGAGAACAAGTGACTATGGCGTCCCACACCCGATAGACACGTCTGCAACCCAACTGCCACCCCTCAGGTTCAGGGACCGTGGTGGAAGATTAGAGGACCTAGATATCTGCCACAAAATAGTGTTTTCCATATATGACAGGGACTCTGCACCCATGAAAGCCTTAGTGAGGCTGCCTAAATAAGGCCAGCAAAATGACAGCAGCAGCTGACATGCTAATGTGAATGGGGGACTATCATAAGGTTCTACACTTAGTGAAAGCTACAGGCAATTAATGGCTGCTGAGAGGGAGGATCATCCTTTGCCAGGGATGAGCCCCCGATGAGTTGGTTATCCAGTTCACAGTGGTCAGCGCCCCCCCCCCCACATGTATGGATAACTCTAAATGGACTCAGAAGTCTGTATGGATGTGTATATATGCATCTATATGTATACTTATAATAATAATAAAGAAGATGTCATGAATTTGGAAGAGAAGTGGTGAAAGTGGGAGGTCTCATACAGGGAAAAGAAAGACTAGAAATGATGTAAATATAATATTAATGTATGAAGATGTCACAAAATATTTCAATTATAATAATAAAACTAAATCATTTAAATTTTAAAGTAAAAAAGTGAAGTAAGCAAGACTTAGGATGAGAAATATTGCATGTTTTCTCTTATTTGTGGATATTACATTTAAAATTTTAATTTAGTTTTTTTTACTATGAATAAGTGCCTCTGTGTGGATGTCCTCAAAGAACCGAGGCATCATATGTCCACAGAGTTGGATTTACAGACTTTTTGAGGAACCTCTCATGAGGATTCCTTGGACCAAATCAGGCCATCTGTAAGAGAGTACATGATTTGTACTGCTGAGTCTTCTCTCCAGCCCTGATATCTCTGTCTCTGTCTCTGTCTCTGTCTCTCTCCCTCCCTATCTATTATTTGATCTTAAAGTTTGAAACTCAATAGGAAAGAAAGTAAAATACTTCAAAGCATAATTAAGCACAGGCTAGGACTTTCTGGAAAGAACTCCCATAACAAGCAATAATCCCAAGAATTGATAAACAGATTATATGAAATTCAAAATCTTCTTTGCAACCTTCAGGGTCAAGAGACAGTCTACAGAATGGGAAAATATTTTCAACTACATATCAAGAATATGATGAATATCTAGGAGATATAAACAACTGAAAGTATCTGAAAACCATAACATTAGATAATCTAATCACTGACTGGTCAATATACAGAAGGAATTCTCAACAGAAGAAACACAAAATTGAGAACAAACAGCAGAAGAAGATGTTTCTCTGAGTCTAGAACACTTCACTCAGAATGTTTGTTTCAAAATCTGTGTATTTACCTACAAATTACATGATTTCATTTTTCTTTTCTTTTTTAACTTCCTTTTTATTTATTCTTTTTGCTTTTCACCATGCATCTCAATCCCATTCATTTCCTTTCCCTGCATATCTACCCTCTACCCTTACAGCCCACCCCCCAATAAAATTTAAGAGAATAAGGAAAAAGAAAAGAAAAAAAGGGGGGAAATCTCATCAGGGAAGCTGTCATGTGACACAGTAAGTCGCATAGTAAACACTTTGGTCCACACATCTTTACTTGTAAACTTTCATTGCAAAGAGTCATTGGTCTGGTTCAAGGCCTCTGGTTTCTGCTATACTATGGATGCTGGGCCCTCACTGGGACTCCTCTTGGTTATCCTGCTGTTGCCCTCTGTTGTGGCAATCCTGCAGCTTTGGGTCTGTAGGAACTGTCCCTTCATGGGCTCCAGCACTTACCTGATGGGGTGAATGTTGGCTTTGGCCAAGCCATAACCCTGGTTCTGGTTGCATGTTTGCTCAGTCCTCCAGCTCTGCCTTGAACTCCCCACCAAGGTGAGCTTTCCTGCATTGCCTTGGTGAGTTCACCTTTGCAGAGATGAGTAAGGGGCGTGACTAGTGCTCCTGCTTTCATGTCCTCCAGGTTGGATCTTGCACACTTATACCTACTGATCTATCTTTATCTATCTATTAATCTCTATATATACCTACCCATCTTTATCTATCATCTATCAATCTATCTATCTATCTATCTATCTATCTATCTATCTATCTATCTACATTCTAGGAATAAATAAATACCACCTGCTGAGCTCATATTTGTTGTTTGTGTAGATATGGTTTCAGGGCTCATCACTTTGCATTGGAAAACTAATCAGGGCTCATACCTGGGAGAACCTAATTCACACTCTCTCAGCAGTTAATGGCTGCCTGTAGTTCTTTATCTAGGCGTGACAACCTGTGAGATTTTTCCCCTCACATATTAACATGCCAACAGATATTGTCATTGTGCAGGCCTCATTTAAAGTAGACATTTCTAAGAAAAGCATTCACACAGCAGATTTCCTGGTATTCTTTTTTTTAAAATTAATTTTACACACCAACCATAGATCACCCTCTCTTCCCTCATCTTGCTCCCCAAGTCTTCCTCCAACCCATCCCCCATTCTTTCCTCCTTAAATATAAGGCCTTCCATGGGGAATCAGCAGAGCCTGGTACATTCAACTGAGTCAGGTCTAAGATGCTCCCTCCTGCTTAAAGGTTGTGCAAGGAGTCTCACCATATGTGCTGGGCTCCACAAAGCCTGCTCATGCACCAGGGATGGATCCTGATCCTACTTCCTGGGGCCCCTTAAGTATATCAAGCTACACAAGTGCCTTGCATATGCAGAGCGCCTAGTCCAGTCCCATGGAGGCTCCACAGTTGTTGGTCTAAAGTTCATGAGTTCTCACTAGCTTGGTTTGTTTGTCTCTCTAGATTCCCCCATCATGATCTTCATGTCCCTTGCTCATAGAATCCCTATTCCCTCTCTTCAACTGGACTCCTGGAGCTCGTCCTGATGCTTGGCTGTGGATCTCTGCATCTGCTTCTATCAGTTACTGCATGAAGTCTCCTTGATGACAGTTAGAGTATTTACCAATATGATTACAGGGGTAAGCCAGTTGAGGCACTGTGGCCACTATTGCTGGTAGTCTACGCTAGTGTCATCCTGGTGAATTCTTGGGAACTTGCCTTAAGTAGATGAAATTCTAAACAGTCTATTAAATAAGAAACACAGACTCAGATACAGGGAGTGAAAGCTGTAAAGATCAGAGAAGTAGGAATAGCCACCAGCTAACCTTACCTCACATGCCATCATAACTTCCCAAGAGAACCAGGTTCTTCCTGTCTAACCTGTGCCTTTATTGCCTTGCTATTTGGCCTTCTCATTGACTGAGCCCACTTCCACATCACTGCCTGTCTGTACAAACCTCCAAGTCTATATGGTTGGTACTGGGATTAAAGGCATGTGTTACCACTCTTGGCTGTTTCATTGAGCACATAGAGACTCTGTGTGCCATGTAATTGAATTAAGGGCATGTATGGTACCACTGCCTGACTTTTGTTTATGGTTGACTATGTCCTCTGATCTCCAGACAAGCTTCATTAATTAGCATATAAATAAAATATCACCACATTTGAACATAAATAAAATATCATCACATCCCTAGCATCTGGTTTCTCCCTATTGTCATGATATCTCCTTCTGTCATGGTATCTTTTTGCTTGCTCTCCTACTCTCTCCCTGTTCCAGCTAAACTATCCTTTTCCCATGTGTCCTCATTATCCAACCCCCTATCCTATATTTTTACTCTTATCCTCATTTTACTCATGGAGATCTCATCTATTTCCCCTTCCCAGGGTGATCCATGTTCCCTTCTTAGGGTCGTCCTTGTTAGATAGCTTCTCTAGAGCTGTGGGCTTTAGTCTGGTTATTCTTTGCTTTACATCTAGTATCCACTTATGAGTGAATACATACCATGTTTTTCTTTGTGAGTTTGGGTTACCTCACTCAGGATGATATTTTCTAGTTCCATCTGCTTGCTTGCAAACCTCACGATGTCACTGCTTTTCTCTGCTGAGTAGTACTCCACTATGTACCACATTTTCTTTATGCATTCTTCAGTTGAGGGGCATCTAGGTTGTTTCCAGGTTCTAGCTATTATGAATAATGCTGCTGTAAACATAGTTGAGCATGTGTTGTTGTTGTATGATTGAGCATTTCTTGGGTATATGCCCAAGAGCGGTATAGCTAGGTCTTGAAGAACATTGATTCCCAATTTTCTGAATCACCATACTGATTTCCAAAGTGGTTGTATAAGTTTGTACTCTCACCAACAGTGTACGAGTATTCCCCTTGCTCCACATCCTCTCCAACATAAGGCTATCATCAGTGTTTTTGATATAGCCATTCTGACAGGTATAAGATGGGATCTCAGAGTCATTTTTATTTGGATTTCCCCGATGACTAAGGATACTGAACAATTCCTAAAATATCTTTTGGCCATTTGAGATTCTTCTGTTGAGAATTCTGTGTAGTTGTTTGCTTTTAATTGCCTCCCTGGTATTCTGACTCTCACAATCTTCCTGCTCCTGTGATGCTCCCTGAGCACAGGAGGCAGTGGCTATGTTGCCAATGTACCCATTGAAGCAGGACTTCCCACAATACATTGATCTTTGCATTGTGTGCAGTTTGTAACGTATTGTTTAGATAATGTTAGATGATGTCAGACATGTACACAATTCTCATACCCCAGTTCCCTAAGCTCCCTGGCATAACCATCCTTCCACACAAATCTCTTTTCACATTCATTACTGTTCATTTTTGGTGACCCCATCAAATTTAATTAGTACACTCTCCATGTAGATATGGGTTTGGAGCTATTTGTTGGAGCCTAGTGGCTCCAACATTTATTTTATTTTTGAGAATTTCATAAGCTTCAAGCCATAACTGGTAATAGTCAACAACCAAGCCAAACTTCAGAATAGCAGTAAACATTACATGATAAGATTTACAATACATACTATATAAGGAACACTTACAACTCAATAAAATCCATTAAATGTCCAAAAGCTTTTTCGTTTGATGTAATCCAATTTGCCTCTATTTGATATTGTTTTTGTGGTCTTTTGTTTGTTTTTCTGTCTGTGTTCATCCCCAAATCTTGAAGTTTTTCATTGATGTTTCCTTCTAATAATGGTCTCATATTTCAATGTCTTATGTTTAAGACATCTATTTCTTGGGCTTCAGAATTTTTAAATAATTATTATTATATTTTTATTATTTAACAAATTTTAAATGTTAAGTATATGTGAATCATATTCTCACCCTCCATATATTCTTCCCCTCCCTTCTCTCCCAATTTTAAGATGTTCCTAAAAATCAAACCAATACAACAACAAATTCCTCCAAAACCAAGAAAACAAAATAAAACCATGCCCCTAAAGGAAGAGAAAAGTAAACAAAATAAAACAACAATCTGTAACTAAATATTTTTTATCTGGTTTTGAGAAAATATATCAAGGTGTTTCTGGCTACTGATTAATATCTGTTATAGATAAAAATAACCATAATCAGAGCACCATACTAAAGGTTTACAAAAGCCTGTTAAGACTCAAGACAGGTTAGACAACCAATATAGACAATGAAATAAATATAGGGTCTAGGGAATTAAATGATGTAATTATCTAATGGCAGACTATAGAAAGAACATGTGAAAGATTGGAAAAGGGCTGGTTGAAGTAAAATACTTGAATATTATTAGGTATTGATCTGAGATCACAGAGAACACATTTATAATCACACACTTTGGACAAAATGAGAAAATCCTGGGGTAACTGCAGGGATCAGATATGATTTTAAATCTACACTACATTTTCCAGGATCACATGGGCAAGACAGTGAATGCATATTTATATCCCCTAAACTTATTTGCCTAATTAAACAACTTGTATAAACTCCCTGTAAGTTGTGTAGTGAATGTTACATTTTGAGATCTTTAAACTGAAACATCCACAGTGATGTAAAATTCTGTAGTAATTTCCAATGTTAATATTAGTATTTTCTAGAAGAAAATGTGTAAATGTCCTGACCAGTGGGATCTTTAGCAGAGACCCTTGAAGGGGGAATGGTTAATGAAAGGGACAAGAGACACAAACAATTGACAGTAAGACAGTATTCTGATCAAGGTGCAAAATTTTATTTTTCTCAGGTGGGTTTTATAGTAAGCAGACCAGGAAACTTTCTTTGGGAAAAGATCAGGGGACTGTTGAGTTGCCAAGCAACCCAACCATCAACAAAGCATTGTTACCAATGGTAAATGTAGCTGAAAGATAAGGAAATACTAAGTTATTTTCTAATAGCTCAAATCTTGTCCAGGCATGTCAAATGTTTCTGCTTAGTGGCTTAATACTGGACAACAGAAACTTAACTCAGGCAGGCAATATGTCAATGGCTCTTAAAAATGACCTTGGCATGTACAAATCTGAAGAGTTATCAACATAGGAATGAGGGAAATTGCTTTTTGCAAACTATTCTTTCTAATGCTCCCTTAACATCTCTGTTCCTCAGGCTGTAGATGAAGGGGTTCAGCATGGGAGTCACCACTGTGTACATCAAAGACATGACAGTCTCCTTCACAGCAGAGTTATTAGTTGAAGGACATAAGTAGAGACCAATGACTGGCCCATAGAATAGTGACACTACAGACAGGTGGGAGCCACAGGTAGAAAAGGCTTTATGGATCCCTTGAGAAGAAGGGACCTTGAAGATGAAGGAGACAACTTTTGCATAGGAAACAATGATGAGAAGGAAAGGGAATACAACTATAGGGCCTCCTAAGATATATATCGCCAATTCATTATCATGAGTGTTAGAACAAGCCAGTTTCAGCAGAGTAGACACATCACAGAAATAGTGGGGAATCACGTTGTCCTCACAGAATGACAATCTAGCCATGAGCAGAGTGTGCAGCATGGCATGGAGTGTGGTCAGCACCCAGGACAGCACCACCAGACTCACACAGAGCTTAGGACTCATGACACTAGTATAATGAAGGGGGTAGCAGATGGCCACATAACGGTCATAGGCCATGACTACAAGAAGGAAACTCTCCATGACTCCAAAAATCAAGAAAAAGTATATTTGTGCCAGGCAGCCTGCATAGGGGATGGATGGGTCCTGGCTCTGCATATTCTGCAGCAATTTGGGCATTGTGACAGAGGAGAAGCAGAGGTCAGAAAAGGACAAGTTACTGAGGAAAAAGTACATGGGAGTGTGGAGATGGGAGTCCAGTAGAATGAGGATGGTGATGATGAGGTTCCCCAGGACAGTGGTGAGGTACATGGCCAGGAACAGGGCATAGAACAGGTGCTGGTGCTCTGGGGGAATTGGCAGGCCCAGGAGGAGGAACTGGGAGACGCCAGTTTGGTTTCTTCTAGTCATCCGTTTACTCCAATGCCTTTTCAGAAAAAAAAATAATAGTGGCACTTAACATTCCAAATGAAGATGAATATATTTCAAATTCATTGGATAAAGAACAGAAGATATAACAAATTTACATGCTGTACAAATATTATCACAGTAAGTATCCTGCCCAGATCAACATGTGTCTATTAATATTTATTAAGGACTTATTAAATCTATCTAACATATCTTACCAGGTAGTCTTTTCCTAAACAGTTATTTCAAATTTGATTTGCATGAAATCCATTTGTTTCTCTTGAAGTTACCTGGTTAATCATCCTAGACAAATTTGATTGACTTGTGCTTTATCATTATCTCACAGTGTGATGGTTCTAAAGTAATTTTTCATTATCTATCTATCTTTCTACCTATCTGTCTCTTATCTATCTATCTATTATCTGTCTATCTGTCAGAACTTCTGCCTGTTTACCTATCTCACCAAGGAAAAATTTTATGTACACTAAAGATTTATATTGCCAATTAAAACTCACCTGCAGGTTTCTTTCCTGACTACAGACTATATATCCCACCATTAACGAATTATCTTCCATTGGGTGTATCAAGGATGTCTGTATCACAATAGATTCCCAAAGAAACTGATGACCCTACTCTTGTAGTGCCTTCCTTTTCTGTCTTTTATGTTAGTAAAAGTTATTCAAAATAAAAAATGATGTATTTTATTGCATCCACTCATTTCTTTAACTTTTAAGAAATTCTAATTCTCTTCTTTCATTGTATTTCAACCCCCTGAAACCCTCACCACAAGACCATATTCCTATAAGGAGGTGCATCTCTAGTAATATCAGATCAGATTATTAATTCATACATCCATTTCCTGCCTCAGTGCCTTCCTTCTACATGCTGCATTTACACCTTTGCAATCTAAGACAGAAATCTGATTCTCTCTTTTCTAATAAAAGTTTCAAGGAATTATCATTGCTTTTAAGATATAGGCACATTCTTTTTGAATGCACAAATGATACTTCATTGCTGGACCTGTGCGTACCTTGGGCTCACAGTGACTCTTGCATTCCACTTATCTGTGGATAACAACTGAAGCCATGATTTCCAGTCCATTCTTCAACTTTTTTCCTTGTAACTGTTAACTTCTTCTAACAACTCTTGCTTTATCTGTCTTATTCCTATTTATTTCCATATATAGTAGCTACAGCTTGCTTGGAAAAAATATTTGCCTAGCTGCCAGGTAAGACCTACTGCCATGGTCTCATAGCATTCTGAACTCAACCTACAGCCCCTTGGTGCTCCTGATCACTGGTTTACAGCTGACCTCCCACCAGAATTCAAATTCCATGCAAGAATAATCATGTCTACTTTTATCTTATAACAGGGACAACACTTGTCATGATATCTGGATGTTTCGAGAATATTTATTGCCTGTAATACAGACTAGGTATGTAAAGGTAAGATTCTTCATCTTTAAAAATAGAAAATTCACATTCAACTTAGAATACACACACTTATTTAAACTTTGCAGAATGCAAACTCACTAGTTTAAACACTCAAAACCTTGACACAATATGATCAAATTCAGAAAGTAATTTTTGGCATTTACTAAAAACTAAGGGTGTGAGGGTATGACTGTTTTCAGCAATTCTGGTGTCTCAAGGTGACACAGAGGATGTCACTAATATTGATGTAGGAAATCAATATGATGGTCATTTTATAAAATATTGAAAATACAAAAAGAAGCACAAGGTATGGACAGACATGCAAAATTTATATTGAGTTCTACCTCATATATACATAACACCAAGTGATGGATCCTTTCTTAGTCCTTGATACCAACTCTTGACAAGTGTCAGTTCTTAATGCTGTTAGGAAGATATCTCAAACAGATATTATTAATGTTGAAGTCAGTAGACCTATCAAATCACCCTTCACAACATGACAAGCCTCATGGAGCAAGTTGAAGGATATACAAGAAAATGTGCTGTCTTCTCAAGAAAAATTCTCTCTCCAGACTTCTCTGGATCAAGCCTGCAGCCTCTACTCTTCCTAGAGACTCTTGGGGCTAGCTTTGTAGATATTAGACCCTCAGTTGTCAATATTATCTAAGTTGTAAGCTGTATCCTTAAAATAAATGGCTCTTTCTGTTCTGTCTTCCTGGTTTCTTCTAGACAGTCTTGACTAATGAACAAGCCAGCATGCTTTAAGATGGCAAAGGAAACAAGGGGGGCATTAAGAGACATGTGAGGCTAGGTATGTAGCTCAACTGTATAATACTTGGCTAGCATGCCCAAATGCCATAAAACCACACAGAAGAGGCCTTCACTCTGTTGATGGGTATTTAATGCAGCTGCATTCATTGATGTATACTTTAGAATCATGTTTTAGTATTATGGAGGGATGACACATGTACGGAACACCATAACCCAGTTTTGCAAGTTTTGCTTCACCCACTAATGATAGGCCAGTTGTCTCTGTCGCCCCAGTTCTCTTATGGAATATGACTTGGAGATAAGAGAATCTCTGAAAGATTGCAGGCCAGCTAGCCTGGAATATGACTTGGCAAACAATATAACATTGTGTGTTGTGAAATGTGAGTTCATGGATGTCAGATACCCTCTGACCTCTACATAGACAGAGACAGCAAGAGACAAAGAGAGACAAAGACATACACAGAGACAGAGAGGAAGAGAGAGATTTAAAGACAGAAGAACTAAAAAAGTTATCCCTGTGTAGTAGTGCAGACTGATGTCCTAGCACTTTGGAGTTTGAGGCTAGAGATCACCACAAGTTTGAATCCAACCTGGAATAGAGAAAGTCTCTCCCCACAAAAACCCAAAGTAAGATACGGAATTGAAATCAATATCCCAGACCTGTTATTAGCTTGAAATGATATGATTTTGGAGAAAGGATAAAGAAAGAGTAATTACAAAGACCCTCATAGATAATAAGATGTTTATTAATGTTGATCACAAAATATATACTCCACTATATAACAATAATGTGAGTCAGAGAGATGGCAAAGATGAATATTATCACATCCAAAAAACTATCCTGAGAATATGCAATTTTATTTTTAAAGATAAAATACTCTCCAGTTGGAAGGCCAGCAAGGAAATAGCCCAGTCTCCTGATAATTACCTGGATGGCCAAGGGTGATTCCTAAATCATGATGAAAGATCCTGCTCTTCTTATTCACCATGGGCATAGGAAGTCACCAGGTCTGCAGTCCTCTCCAATAACTACACTGCAATTCACACACCTCCCCTGCTAGGCACCCTTACATAAGAGGCTCTGTGTCCCAGAGGAGTCCAGGTGCTGCAGCAACTCATTAAAGGCAATCATTATCCAGGACCTCTAAATGACCAGTTCTCTCAGAGTCCTACTGAAGTGACTGATAATAGATAATAGCCAGTGATCACATGGGACTACATTTTAGGGAGAGTTAGAGTGGGAGAGAAACTCATGGAGAGTTTGAACAGTTGCTGAAAGTAACTAGAAAGTATAGTTTCAAGGACATAACATAATATTTCGTATAACATATTTTTTTTTGTAAGTGGCTTTTAAAGACACACCATTTCCCTTTCTTTAAAAAACAATCAATTAATTTTTTTTACACACCAGACACAGTTTCCCATCCCTCCTCTCTGCCCAGTCCCTCCCATTGCTTTCCCTTCCACTCCTCCAACATATATATTTAGAAAAAGGGAAGACCTCACACAGATATAAAAATAAACATGGCCTATCAAGATGCAGTAAGACTATAAACCTCCCTTTGTATTAACACTGGGAAATGCATCCCAGTTTGAGGAATAGGGTCCCAAAAGCCAGTAAAAGAGTTAGAGACAGCACCTGCTTATACTTTTAGGAGTCCCACAACAAGACCAAGCTATACAACTGTCACATATAGGCAGAGAAAGCAACATTTTCAAAGGTTACAATTTGGCATTCTGTGGATACATTGTAACCCTCTGTAAACATGTAAAAATGCAGAGAAGACATCATTTTCAAAGGTTGCAATTTGGCATTCTATGGATACATTGTAACCACCTAAAACAAGCCCTTTGAGGAATGATTGTGTTACTGGCATATATAAGACTTCTATGACCCCACTTTCTATACCTGATAATATATGTTAAGGATAGGAATGTGTGAAAATCACACAACCTCACATCATGTTTAATTGCTAAGAAAAAATGAAGCACACATTCCCACTTTTTAGGTGACTTTTGACTCCTTAGCTTTAAGAAAAATCTTATAACCCATCACCACCATCTTCTGAGCTACTCTCTCTATTTGTTATATTCCTGCCTAAAAACAAAGTCTATGTCCCTGTTATTTTGAAGCAATAGATTAGATCCATAGTTCTGCATTTGACTAATCCTTTATTGTATATAGCAAACATCAGTTGGATGAAATTAGTGATGCTGTGTTATAATGCAAGTTTTCCTTGTTCTCCCACTCTGTTCCTGATCCAGCTGGTACCTCCTACTCCCCTAAGCTCGCTTTCCCCTGACCCTTGCCCTCCAATTACCCCCATAGCCCCCAGTTTGCTCATGTAGATCTCATCCATTTCTCTGTCGTTTGGCGATCCCTGTGTCTTTCTTAGGGTCCTCTTTACTAGGTAGCCTTTCTGGAGTTGTGAGTTGCAGTCTTGTTATCCTTTGCTTTACATCTAGTATCCACTTATAAGTGAGTACATACTATGTTTGTCTTTCTGAGTCGGGGTTACCTCATTCAGGATGATTTATTCTAGATCTATCCATTTGCCTGCAAACCTCATGCTGTCATTGTTTTTCTCTGCCGAGTAGTACTCCGTTGTGTATATTTACCACATTTTATTTATCCATCCTTCAGTTTTCATTTTTGGGAATCTGCATCCCCATTATTCTTACATTATTTGGTCTAATATAGGTCATAATAATATTTACTTTGGAACATGCAAATATTACTATTTATTAGAGAATGTCCCAGGAACCCAGGAAATTACACAGTATTACTTGTTTTACTTTTGCATATCAACCATATGTAGCTGGAGTTTTCTTGTGTGGCCCAGAGTCAGGACAAATCTCTCTCACCCGCCAGGCCCATAGACGCTCAGACCCAACCAAGTAAACATACAGAAACTTATATTGTTTAAAAACTGTATGGCCGTGGCAGGCTTCTTGTCATCTACTTCTTCTACCTTAAAATAACCCATTTCTATTAATCTATAAGTTGCCACGTGGCTCGTGGCTTACCAATACCTTACATCTTTCTTGTCACAGCGGTAGCTGGCAGCATCTCTCTCCAGGCTTTCACCTCCCAGAATTCTCTTCTCTCTTGTCCTATCTATACTTCCTGCCTGGCCAATGGCCAATCAGAATTTTATTTACACAGAGAGATATCCACAGCACTTCCCCTTTTCTTTTTTTTAAGGAAGATTTTAACTTTTACATAGTAAAATTACATAAAAAAAACAATTATCAAGCAAGCATTACAGTTACAATATTAAAGAAGATATCCTATCTATCTTATATTTGTGAGTCCAAGGTTTTATATCTAATTTATTTTTTATCATAACTCAGAAAATTATACCTATCTAGTCTTCAAACACATCAAAGACCTCAGAAGGATATAATATTACCTGAGAAGGATGCAAGTATTTTTCAGGAGTCTTGCAGGGGAGACAGAGACAGCTGGCAGCCTGGACAGTCACCTAATGTTCCTGTGTAAAGTTGGGGCATTTGTCTTCAGTCCACAGGGCAAGAGTCTCTTGGTCATTTTTTTCAGTGTCCTGCAGAATGTCTGGCAGTTTCCTCTGTGAAGCAGGAACCTGAAGGACCATTTTGTCAAGCAAAGTTCAGTGGTCTCCTTTCTATGGGTCCTGTATGTCCAGTTGATCAAGCAGTCCAGGCAAGAACATTTTCTTGCACAAATGGCTATTTTTGGCAAGGTGAAGATAAATTCCGTATGAAGTGTCTTCAATGACCATCTTCCTCTCTGAAGTAAATCAGTGATGCCAGGAGCAGACATGTCTCATTGTCCAAAAAGTCTAAATTTCAAAAATATTTTAAATGCCATATTCTGTAGGTCTTTGAAGTGTTTGAAGATTACCTGTCTATCTGAAATATATCTATGTATACCTAGAAAACTTAATATGACTATAAGTTTGACTATCATAGAAGACTAATTGATCTGTATTTCTTAATTATCCATTACAATATAAATGAGTTGCATAAATATAATACCTCAAACAAGAGTAGAAATATATATACAGTATAACAAAATTAACTTTAAGTTTGTATCAATAGACTAAAATCTATACCAATGTAAGACATTTTAAACAAGTTGTTGTTCTTTAAATGTTCATTAATCTACCCTGTCATCCTATATTTATATCATATGCCCTTTTTTTTTCTTTAGAAAGAGATCGCATTTATAATCAACCTGTTTTAAATTAAAATATTGTTTTTTTTTATGTCCCACACCAGAGGGCTCTTCTGATTTGGGACACAAAAATCTCTTAACCTTTATTTTTTTTATTATTTTTATTTATTTTTATTTTTTATTTTTATTTTTAGCAATATGTCTGGGTTTAGAGAAGGAGTGAGCCAATTCCATCTCCAAAGCCAGCTTGATAATTTTGGGAAATTGGGTGTAGTTTTTCTTACTACTTCCTTCTAGAGGGGGGCGCTGTATCTTATGGGGACACAAAGAAAATTTTAGGATTATGGAGTAGTCCATGAGGGTAAACCTCTGAGCCAGTTGCCTTGGAACCATTCTGGATGTTGGATAATCTGGGCCATGGTGTCATCAGAGACAATTCATGGGGTCTTGTCTGATCAAACCTGATGTTTCTTAATCTGGAACAATTAATATGGAAACAAAAGCAGAGACTCTTTTCCAAAGCAACATATCCTTATATCCAAATTTTGAAGTTAAGGTACCTTTAAAATTTACATATTTGTTTAACTCAACAGCTTTTAAGATCAAATCTTTTTCTGTAGTTAAAAATCACAAAGACAACACAAACCAGATTCTTTGTGTAATATCCTTCTTTGTAAGACGGAAACGCCACTGTGCCTGCTGGCTCTACCCACCTCAGGTTCCCAACATGGTGGTGGCAACTTTCTATTTCAAATAGCTTTGGTAATCTGGCCTGACTCATGCTTATCTTGTGTGTGCTATGACAGTTTCAGTGAATACACATGTGCATCTGTCCCGTTGGGTCTGGATAATGCTGTTTCCTTGGGGTTGTCTCCCACCTTTGGCTCTCAAATACTTTGTTTGAACAACCCCTGAACCTTGAGGGGAGGAGTGGGATATAGACGTCCCATTTAGGGCTGAGCACTCCAAAGCCCCTCACTCTCTTCACATTGTCTAGTTGTGTGTCTTTGCATTGATTTCTTTCTACTGCAAGAAGAAGCTTCCTTGATGAGGTTTGAATGATGCACTGATCTATGGGTATAGCAATACTTCATTAAGTCATTTTATTGCTGTTCAGTTTGCCAAGTAATAGTAGTGGGTTTCCCCTAAGGTGTATGGCATCTAGTTTTGTTTTCTTGGTCTAATTCACACTGCTAAGTATAGGTCCCATCTGATGGAGCAGGTCATACATCATTTACACAGTGGTTGGATGTTCCTATAGTATTCATGGCATGATTGAGCTTGATTGCATCACTGGGCATTTCTTGTGGGCAGGAAGTTATTGTGGGTCACATAATTCATAGATGAGTGAAACTAATGACTATTTTTCTCACCTAGTAGTATGCATAGCATCTTTGAGCACTTGGATGCTAGCCAAGTGCTATGACATAAATATGTAGTGTCTTCCACAGTAGTGTTTTAATGTCAAGTTGGGAAGGGTGATCAATGGCATTGGCAATAGCCTGTACTAATTAGGGTGTGTGTCTATGGGAGTCCATTTGGTCAATGACTCAAAACACATAATTCATTTATTGGTACTAAGCTCAGGGAAAGATTTTCTGAATAGGACTGTATTTTCTCAAGAATGAATACTAACAGCTGACCCTTAGGCCTAATGAAACTACATAGCTTTTGTACATGAAGGAAACCATAAATTTGTGAAGGGGAAGGCCATAGAGTGGGAGAAAATTCTTATCTAAAACATTCAAAGAACCTAAAAAGCAGAGCATCTAGGAAACAAACAATCCAGTCAAAACTGGTTTCTAGATCTTAAGAGAGATTTCTTTTTAAAAAATACTTTCATTTATTCTTCTCTCATATAATACATCCCAAGTGAACCCTTCTCTCCTCCAGTTGCACTCATACCACAGAACCACTGCTCTCCCATTTCCCTTCACCAAATAGATCTATATTAATCACTGAGCACAAGACTCAAAACCACATGAATCAAAGACCTCATCATTAAACCACACACTGCATCCTATAGAAGAGAAAATAGGGGGTAGCCTTGAATATCTTGGCACAGGAGACAACTTCCTGAATAGAACACCTGTAACAGAGACACTAAGATCAACAATTAATAATGGAACCTCATGAAACTGAAAATCTTCTTCTGTAAATCAAAGGACACTGTGGATTGGACATAACATCAGCCTACAGAATGGGAAATCTTTTTACAAACTCCACACCTGATAGTGGATGCATATCCAAAATTTATAAAGAATGCAAGAATCTAGACACTAATCAACTACACAATCCAATTAAAAATGGAATACACATCTTACCAGAGAATTCTCAGTAGAAGAATCTCAAATGGCTGAGAAACACTTACAGGAATATTCATCCTCCTTAGCCATCATGGAAATTCAAATCAAAACTACTTTAATGTTCCATCTTATAACTGTCAGTATGAGTAAGATCAATGGCAGAAGTGACAGCTCATGCTCGTGAGGATATGGAGCAAGAGGAACAATCCTGTACTGATTGAGGGAGTATAAACTTCTATAGCCACTGTGGGCATCAATATTTCAGTTCCTCATAAAATTGGGAATCCATCTATCTTAAGACCCAGGTATACCACTCTTGGGCATATACTTAGAAGACTCTCCATTTTGCCACAAGGACATTTGCTTAACTATGTTCATAATGGCTTTTTCCCACTAGACAGAAACTGGAAACAACCTAGATATCTCTCAAATAAAGAATGGGTAAAAAAAAATGTGGTATATTTACATAATGGAGCATTCTTTAGCTATTGAACTTGTCACCTACTATAACCAGGACTAGCTCCCTTTGGTGGAATTGGGGCACCAATCCATCCACTAAACCTTTGATCCAGGCCAGTCCTGGCTGGAAGATGTGGTGGGGTGGCTCAGAGCTTGTGGGAATGGCCAAACAATGACTAGTCCAACTTTAGGTCTGAGCCAAGAGAGGGAGCACATGACCTGTCTGAGTGGCCAGGAACTGGAAGCTGGATGGCTCAAAGATCTAAGATAGAATCAAACATGACCTACCAAAAAAGTGTTTGAAATTATTCCTAATGATATTCTGCTTTACTAATAGACTGGTGTGTGTCTCAATCATTATCAGAGAAGCTTCCTATGGCAGCTGATGGAAACCAATGCAGAGAACAACACAAACAAGGGTGGATCTTGGGGAACCTTACAGATGATGGAAAGGAAGTATTGTAACACACACACACACACACACACACACACACACACACACACACAGAGAGAGAGAGAGAGAGAGAGAGAGAGAGAGAGAGAGAGAGAGAGAGGAGTCAAAGATATCAGAAGAACATGGCCCACAAATTCAGTTAAGCAGGGATCATAGAGTCTCACAGAGACTGAAGCAGAAATCATGGAGCCTGCATGTTTCTGTGCTGGGATCTCTGCATACATGCTGTGGTTGTTTATCTTGGTGTTTTTGTGGTACTCCTAACAGCAGGAGTTGGGGTGTCTCTGACACTTTTGCTTGCCCTTTGGGAACCTTTTTCTCCTACTGAGTTGCCTCGTCCAGTCTGGCTATGAGGGTTTGTGCCTTGTCTTAAAACATCTTGTAGTGCCGTGTTCAGTTGACATCCCAGAAAAGCCTGTTCTTGTCTGAAAGGAAATGGAGGAGGAGTGGCTATGGGAAGGAGGGGAGGTGGGAGAGGGACTTGGAAGTGTGGAGGGAGGGGAAGCTGTGGTCAGGACGTACCATATTAGAGAAAAATAAATAAAGTGCAAAACGATTACTGAGCACCAACAAAGCAACATGATATATCCTTTATTTATATTTATAAAGCATACTGCAGTCAACACAGAAATTTGAATAAAGTCACAAAGCCTTGGGATAATAAGAATGTAAACAATGGAGATTTGATAAAACAGTGACTCTTACCTAATGGTTTTCTAGAGTCACACATGCAAGGTAGAGGACGGTATCACTAAGTCACATAGGTACACTTCCATAACTGAACTACCTAGAAAGAACTGTTTGCAGTGCAAATATTATGAAGCATGTTATTGAATCTGTGTCTCATTTCAGAGATACATTTTGTAACATTTAAATATGTATTTATGTATTTTTTAATATGGATAATTGTGTTTTAAATTTTAAATTTTATTTTTTATACAGATATTTGTGTTGTTTTAATTCTAAATATCAGCCATGGGTTCTCTTGTCTGCCTCCCTCCTGTCCCTCCCCCTCCTTTGCCCCAGCTCTACCCCCCATTCCCATCTCCTCCAGGGCAAAGACTCCCCTGGGGATTCAGCTCAACCTGGTAGATTCAGTACAGGCATGTCCAGACCTCACCTTCCAGGATGAGCAATGTGTCCACATATAAGCCCCATGTTCCAAACAGCCAACTCATCCACTAAGGACAGGTCCAGGTCCCACTGCCTGGGTGTCTTCCATATCCAGAGGGCCTGATCCAGTTGCGGGCTCTGCAGCTTTTGGTTCATAGTCCATGTATTTCCATTAGTTTGGGTATTTGTCACTTTGCCTTTTCCAATCTTGCTCTCAACAATCTCGTTCATACAATCCCGTCGCTTTCTCGTCAATTGGACTCCTGGAGCTCCATCTGGGGCCTGGCTGAGAATCTCTGTATTGACTTCCATGAGTTATTGAATGACAGTTCTAGCACAACAGTTAGGGTGTTTGGACATCCAATCACCAGACTTGGTCAGTTCAGGCTATCTCTCAAATATTGCCAGTTGTCTACTGTGGAGGTATCATTGTGGATTTCTGGGGGCCTCTCTAGCATTTTGCTTCTTCCTATTCTCATGTGGTCTTTATTAATCATGGTCTCTTATTCCTTTTTCTCACTAACTGTTCTTGATTATGTTGGGATCTCCTGCTTCCCTAAGCTCTCTTTCCCTCAAATCTTGCCCTTCATTACCCCCACTCATGTCCAGGTTGTTAATGTAGATCTCATTCATTTTTCTGTCACTGGGCAATCCCTGTGTCTTTCCTAAGGTCCTGTTTTCTAGGAAGCCTCCATGGAGTTGTGAGTAGCAGTCTAGTCATCTTTGTTTTACATCTAGATTACTACTATGAGTGAGTACATACCATATTTTTCTTTTTGAGTCTGGGTTACATCACTTAGGATGATTTTTCTAGATCCATCCATTTGCCTGCAAACCTCATGCTGTCATTGTTTTTCTCTGCTGAGTAGTACTCCATTGTGTATATGTACCACATTTTCTATATCCATTCTTCAGTTGAAGGGCATCTAGGTTGTTTCCAGGTTCTGGCTATTACAAACAATGCTGATACGACCATAGCTGAGCAAATGCCTTTGTGGTATGATTGAGTATTCCTTGGGTATATTCCCAAGAGTGGTATAGCTGGGTCCTGGAGGAGATGAATTCCCAGTTTCCTATGGAAGTGACATAATGATTTCCAAAGCTGCTGTACAAGCTTGCATTCCCACCAGCAGTGGAGGAGAGTTCCCCTTGCTCCATATCCTCTCCAGCATAAGCTGTCTTCTGTGTTTTTGGTTTTAACCATTTTGACAGGTGTAAGGTGGTATCTCAGAATCATTTTGATTTGCATTTCCCGGATAATTAGGGATGTTGAGCAATTCCTTAAATGTCTTTCAGACATTTGAGCTTCCTGTGTTGAGAATTCTCTGTTTAGTTCTACAGCCCATTTCTTAATTGTACTGTTGGGCATTTTGATGCCTAATTTCTTGAGTTCTTTATATATTCTGGATTTCAGCCCTCTGTCAGATATGGGGTTGCTGAAGAACTTTTCCCATTCTGTAGGCTGTCGCTTTGTCTTGTTGACCGTGTACTTTGCTCTACAAAAGCTTCTCAATTTCAACAGGTCCCATTGATAGATTGTTTCTCTCATTGTCTGTGCTACTGGTGTTATATTTAGGAAGTGATCTCCTGTGCCAATGCATACAAGACTACTTCCTACTTTCTCTTCTATCAGGTTCAGAGTAACTGGATTTATGTTGAGGTCTTTGATCCACTTGGATTTAAGTTTTGTGCATGGTGACAGATATGGATCCATTTGCAGCCTTCTACACATTGACATCCAGATATGAGAGCACTAGTTGTTGAAGATGCTTTCTTTTTTTTCATTGTACAATTTTGGGTTATATGTCAAAAATTATATGCTCATAGGTGTGCAGGTTAATGTCAGGGTCTTCAATTCTATTCCATTTGTCCACATGTTGGTTTTTATGCCAGTACCAAGCTGTTTTTATTACTGTAGCTCTATAATAGAGCTTGAGGTCAGGGATCATGATGCCTCCAGGGGTTGTTTTATTGTACAGGATTCTTTTGGTTATCCTGGGTTTTTTGATTTTTCATATTTAATTGAGTATTATTCTTTCCAGGTCTGTAAATAATGGTGTTGTTATTTTGATGTGGATTGCATTGAATCTGTAGATTGCTTTGGGTAAGATCCCCATTTTCCCTATGTTAATACTGCCTATCTATGAGCATGGGAGATCTTTCCATTTTCTGACATCTTCTTCAATTTCTTTTATCAGGGACTTAAAGTTCTTTTCATATAGGTCCTTCACTTGCTTATTTAGAGTTACCCCAAGGTATTTTATATCATTTGTGGCTATTGTAAAGGGTGATGTATCTCTGATTTCCTTCTCAGCCTGTCTATTGTATATAGGAGGGCTACTGATTTTTTTTTGAGTTGATCTTGTATCCTGCTATGTTGCTGAAGGTTTTTGTAAGCTGTATTGAATCCTTGATTGAATTTTTGGGGTCACTCATGTATACTATCATGTCATCTGCAAATAGGAAAAGCTTGAATTCTTCCTTTCCAATTTGTATCCCCTTAATCTCCTAATTTTGTCTTATAGCTCTGGCTAGAACTTCAAGTACTATATTGAATAAGTATGGGGAGAAGGGACAGCCTTACCTTGTTCCTGATTTTAGTGGTATTGCTTTGAGTTTCTCTCCATTAAATTTGATGTTGGCTGTTGGCTTGCTGTAGATTGCCTTTAGTATATTTAGGCATGTTCCCTGTATTCCTGATTGCTCCAAGACCTTTATCATGAAGGGATGTTGGATTTTGTCAAATGCCTTTTGTGCGGCTAGTGTGATGATCATGTGTTTTTTTCTTTGAGTTTGTTTATATAGTGTATTACATTGACGGAATTTTGAATCTTGAACCACCCTTGCATCCCTGGGATGAAGCCTACTTGATCATGGTGGATAATTGTTTTGATGTGTCCTTGGACTCTGTTTGCAAGTATTTTATTGAGTATTTTTGCATCAATGTTCATGAGGGAGATCGGTCTGTAGTACTCTTTCTTTGTTGCATCTTTGTTTGGTTTAGGAATCAGGGTAATTGTAGCCTCATAGAAGGAGCTTGGTAATATTCCTTCTGCTTCTCTTGTGTGGTACAATTTAAAGAGTATTTGTATTAAGTCTTCTTTGAAGATCTGATAGAATTCTGCAGTGAAACCACCTGGTCCTGGGCTTTTTTTGGTTGGGAGACTTTTAATGACTGATTCTATTTTTAGGTGTTATTGGACTATTTAAATGGTTTATCTGGTCTTGATTTAACTTAGGTATGTGGTACCTATCCAGAAGATTATCCATTTCTTTTAGATTTTCCAGTTTTGTGGAGTAGAGGCTTTTGTATTATGACCTGTTGATGCTCTGGATTTCCTCATTATCTGTTGTTATGTCCCCCTTTTCATTTCTGATTTTGTTAATTTGGATGCTATCTCTCTGTCTTTTGTTTAATTTGGATAAGGGCTTGTCTATCTTGTTGATCTTCTCAACGAACCAATTCTTTATTTCATTAATCCTTTGTATTGTTCTCTTTATGTCTATTTTACTGATTTCAGCTCTCAATTTGATAATTTCCTGGAGTCAGTTCTTCCTGGGAGACAGGTGTGCTGTTCAGTCACTTGTGTGAGATTTCTCCAACTTCTTTATGTGAGCATTTAGTGCTATGAAATTCACTCTTAGCACTGCTTTCATAGGGTCCCATAATTTTGGGTATGTGGTGTGTTCATTTTCATTGATCTTTAGAAAGTCTTTAATTTCTTTTTTTATTTCTTCCTTAACCCATTGGTGATTCAGTTGACCATTATTCAATTTCCATGAGATTGTATGTTTTCTGTAGTTTGTTGTTGTTGTTGTTGTTGTTGTTGTTGTTGTTGTTTTTAAAATCTTACTTTAAACCATGGTGGTCTGATAGAATGCAGGAGGTTATTCCAATTGTTTTGTATGTGTTGAGATTTGATTTGTGGCCAAGTATGTGCTCGATTTCAGAGAAGGTTCCATGGGGTGCTGAGAAGAATTTATATTCAGGTGGAATGTTCTGGAGATATCGATTAAGTCCATTTGAGTCATAACATCGGTTAAGTCCATTATTTCTCTGTTAAGTTTGAATTTGGCCAATCTGTCCAGAGGTGAAAGTGGGGTGTTGAAGTCTCCCACCATTAATATGTGGGTGTTTATATGTGATTTAAGCTTTAGCAATGTTTCTTTTACATATGTGGGTGCCGTTGTGTTTGGGCCATAAATGTTCAGATTTGAAACTTCATCTTGGTGGATCTTTTCTGTGATAAGTATGTAATATCCTTCATCATCTCTTTTGATTGATTTTAGTTTGAAGTCTATTTTGCTGGATATTAGGATGGCTGCACCAGCTCGCTTCTTAAGACCATTTGATTGGAAAGTCTTTTCTTAGCCTTTTATTCTTAGGATGTGTCTATCTTTGAGTTTGAGGTGTGTTTCTTGTATGCAGCAGAAAGATGGGTCCTCTTTTCATATCCATTCTGTCAGTGTGTGTCTTTTTATAGGTGAATTGAGTCCATTGATATTAAGGGATATTAATGACCAGTCATTGTTCGTTCTTGTTATTATTTTTATTTTTGGTGGTAGTGTGTGTGTTCTTCTTTGGGATTTACTGCTGTGTTGTTATTCATTGCATTTTTTTTCATGGGTGTGTCTGACTTCCTTAGGTTGGAATTTCCCTTCTATTGCTTTCTGTAGGGCTGGGTTTGTGGATAAGTCTTGTTTAAATGTGGTTTTGTCTTAGAAGTTCTTGTTCACTCCATCTATGATGATTGAAAGTTTTGCTGGGTATATTAGTCTGGGCTGGCATCCATGGTCTCTTAGTGTCTGCATTATATCTGTACAGGTCCTTCTGGCTTTCAAAGTCTCCATTGAGAAATCAGGTGTTATTCTGATGGGTTTGCCTTTATAAGTCACTTGGCCTTTTTCCTTTGCTGCCCTGAATATTCTTTCTTTATTCTGTTCGTTTAGTTGTTTAATTATAATGTGGCACAGGGATTGTTTTGGGGGTCTATTCTGTTTGGTGTTCTATAGGCTTCTTGTATCTTCATAGGCATTTCCTCCTTTATGTTGGGAAAGTTTTCTTCTATGATCTTGTTAAATATATTTTCTGTTCCTTTGAGTTGGTATTCTTCTCCTTCTTCTATCCCTATTATTCATAGGTTTGGTCTTTTCATGGAGTCCCAAATTTCTTGGACATTTTGGGTCATGACTTTGTTGGCTTTAGTGTTTTCTTTGACTGATGAATCTATTTCTTCTACTGTATCTTCAACACCAGAGATCCTCTCTTCCATCTCTTGCATTCTGTTGGTTATACTTGCCTCTGAAGTTCCTGTTTGTTTACTCAGTTTTTCTATTTCCAGCATTCCTTCTGCTATTGTCTTCTTCATTTTTTTCCATTTCACTTTTCAGGTCTTGGACTGTTTCCCTCATCTGTTTTATTGCTTTTTCATGATTTTCTATCAGGGACTTATTGTTTTCTTCTGCTCTATTTGTCCTTTCCTCTAGTTTTTTTTATAGTGTTCTTCCATTTTTTTGTTTGTCTGTTCCTCCACTTCATTTTTCATTTTTCTATATAAGGCTCTAGCCTCTTCATGATGTTATTTATAATGTTGTTTTCTTCTGCTTATTCCATTTTCTGAAATTCAGGTCTAGCTGTTGGAGGAGGGCTAGGTTCTGGTGATGTTGTATTGCTAATTATTTTGTTGTATGTACTTCTGCCTTGACATCTGCCATGTCCTCAAGAGTTCATTCTTGGTTTCATCAGCTCCCTTGGTCCAATAAGAGCTGACAGATTTAGAGAGCCTCTCTCTGGTCCAGATGGAAGCTCTGGGATTGATGGGAGCTCTGTTCCAGATGGAAGTGCTGGCCAGATGGGAGCTGGGGGCTGGTTTATGAGTCTCAGGGAGTCATTGGGGTCTCAGTGTCTTGTCCTGATGGGAACATTGGGATGGGATGGGAGCTGGGGGCTGGTCTCTGAATCTCAGGAAGTGACTGGGTCTTGGGTAGATGGGTGGGGGTCCAGGGTGTGGGGACTGCAGAGTCTGCCTGCAGTCTTGGAAAATGGGAACCTTCCTGCAGGGCCCACCAAATGGCCAGAAACTGGGGCCAAGTTGGGCAGGTCTTCCTGGGATGGCTGGTGCCCAGGTATGAGACCTAGAGGTGGGGCCTCTCTGGTTATAACCCCAGGCACTCACCTCTGGTCCAGGGCGGATGGGAGCTGGGGGCTGGTCTTTGAGACTCAGGAAGTGGCTGGGATCTCCTGCTTTATGAAATCTTAATAAAAAGATGAAAATCAATATTTGAATAAAATACCTTGGTGATTTTCAGTCACACTAAATTTTAGAAACATCATCTTAGGTGAATCTTATGTTAACTATAGCCAGGGAACTTGGGGTTTCATAGGTCAGAAGACATGGAGCTGTTGTCACTTCCACACAGCATCTACATGGGAACTTTCTCATCTATGATTCCTAATCACTCTGGTGACTAGCTGCTCTCCTCAGGGACAAGGGGCGCAAACTTCTGCCAGACTGAGTGAGTTTTCAGTGGATATTTTCCCCTTTAACAGCAGCAGCTAACTTGCAAGTGTAAAAGTTATTACTGCAGCTGAATTAAACATTTGAGGAGGGAGGGGAGACCCCAGCATTTGGTCTTCTGAAGCTTTTTTTTTTTAAGATAAGATTTCATTGTGTAGCTTTGGAGCCTTCCCAGAACTTACTCTGTAGCCCAGGCTGGCCTTGAACTTACAGAGATTCTCCTAACCCTGCCTCCAGAGTTCTGGGATTAAAGATGTGTGCCACCAGTGCCCAGCGTTCCTGCAGCTCTTACTGTTCCATTTGTCAGATTTTTTTAGGCACAGTGGAATTTATTGAAGTCAGAATATTCTAGAGCTTGAAAGCAATGATACCACACCATATATAAGTTACATAAGGGCATAAAGGGAAAGAGAGAGAGAAGTTTGTTTTAATAAACCATTTCCCTGGACTCCAGAGACTGGCCAATCAGGAATCTGTAAGTTAGGGAAGTGAGATGATGTCTAAAGCTGTCCTAGAACTACAGGCCTGATGGTAAAGGCACTCAGCAGCAGAGTCTTCTCTTTCTTGGGAGATTGCAGATTCTTCTGTTAATACCTTCCATTAACTGTATGAAGCCAACTACATAACATCAGGTAATTTGATTCACTCAAAGTATACTGAGGTAAATATTAACCAGGTGGCACAATCGGTACAAAACAAAATGTAGGGCCAAGCTGAGTTGGTTCATAAATTTAATGAGCACTGTGGGCATGCATATTGAAGGAGGTCACACAAGGGTAGAAATACTCTCACACCTACTAAAATTGCCACCATATTTCTGTTTAGCATACTGATATCACATGGAATCAAGTATAAAGATGTTTAGAGTATTATTTGATTTGGTAAATTCAGTAAATTTCATACATAAAACTCCACTATAGTGCCCATGTTTGCAAAGTCACATACTTGTACATTTATAACAGGAAGTCAAAATTAGGGTAAAGGGCTAATGCTAGCAAATTCATGTCGAGTAAGAATTAACAGCTGTTGTTGTTTGAGTTTGATAGAGCATTGGTGTCTTTAAAAGTGCACGAGTCCACTTCTAGTACAAAGGAAACTGATAATATTAAAGGCATATTGGGTTCATGTAGTCAGACTGCAGGGTGTCCGTACTTCAAGACAAAGGCATACATGCCTTTTCTGAATATAGTTTACAATCTGGGGGGTGTCAGTGGTAAATATCTGATCAAGGTATCAAGAGCTGTAGGATGAGTGCAGGACACTGGGAAAATTGCAACAGGTCTGATTTACTCTAGACTCAGGAGATTTATCTTAGAAAGCAAATCTTACATATCTGAAGGACAAAGGGTAATTCTGGTGAGTGGGAGCAATGGAAAGGTACTGCTAGGCAGATGAACTCCATACCAGAAAGCCAGATCGTTGAAAGATAGCCCTTAAAATCCAGCATAGCTGCAGAATGGAATGTAAGTCATTATGCAGACAAATTCAATGGTGGAGGTAGGAAAGACTGGGCACTGCAATGTCAAGTGTGCCTCTGATAGAAATTTAGCTTTTATCTAAAGAGCAGTGAAAATCAACCAAGGATTCATTCAACAAGAATAGATAACTGGATTTTCTCTTACCTGTAAAGAGCAAAGGAAAGCTGAGATGAGTCCTGTAGTTCAGTCAGAGAAGTAAATTGAGAGGTCAGTACTCCAAGTGAGATGATACCCTTGTCTAGGTATTAATATTTAGGACAAAGATGAATTAATGAAATAATGAAGTTTAGGATCTATAGGACTCACTAAATAGGATATAGGTAGTGAGAGAAATACATGAATGCAATAAAATTCTCAGATGTATGCTTTGTTCATCTCTCTTAGTTATGGTTTCTATTGCTGTGAGGAGACACCATGAGCGTGACAACTCTTATAAAGGAAAACATTTAATTGGGGTGGCTTACATTTTTATAAATTTACTTCATTATCACCATGGTGCAACATGGTGGTATGTAAGCAGACACAGTGCTGGAGCACGTGCTTAGAATCCTACGTCTTGACCTAGAGGCAACAGAAAGTGGTCTGACCTCAGCATAGCTTTAGCATAGGAGACCTCAAACCTGCCCCCATAGTGACATTTCCACCAATGTGGTCACACCTCCCAATAATGCCACTCCAAATGAAATAATGGGGAACAATTCCATTCAAACTACCACATTCTACTTCCTGGCTCCAATTGTCTCATAGCAATATTGTAATGTAGAAATGCATTCAGTTCAACTTCAAAAGTACCCAAAGACTTGAAGAGTCTCAAACTTGTTTAAAAGTCAATGTCCAAAGTCTCTTCTGAGATTCATGCAATCTCTTAAGTACAATCTACTGCAAAATCAAATTCAAAATGCAGATGGACCACATACTTCCAACATGTAATGGCACAGTACATACATTACTCTTTCAAAATATAGGAAAGGGAGTATAGTGAGAAAACACTGGACCAGAGCAAGACTGAAAACTGGCTGGGCAAAATCCAAACTGCATCTCTATGGCTGATGTCAAAGCACTGTTCAGATCTCCAACTCCTTTCAGTTTTGTTGACTGCAACACCATTCTTTCTCTTGGGCTGGTTCCACTCCCTGTTAGCAGCTCTCCTTGACAGGTATCCAATGACTTTGGCATCTCTAGCATCTTGGCTTCTCCAAGGCAATTCATGCTTCAACTTCACAGCTTTACATCATGGCTTTTCTAGGCCTCCACTAAGGGACACTCCTGACACATGCCTGGCCTCAGTACCTTTCCTTAGTTGCTTTTTGACTCTAAAGTCAGAACCACATGGCCAAATCTTCCAAATTCTGCTGTTAGCTGGGGCTGAAACCTTGCCCCCTTGTTCAATTACATCTTTACCAGCTTTCTGTCCTTGATCATTTCCTTCACTGCCTAAGCTTGTCTCTTTTGAATCTGGATCAGTAGGCCAGGCTAGCCTCAAACACAGACATGTGACAGCTTCTGCCTCTGGAGTGCTGGATTTAAGGTGTGAGTCACCACACCCAGCTCTCAGCTTTTCTTGAATTCCTTTTTGAAAGTTGGAAACCTAGCTGTGTGGCATCTTGCCTTGAGGGCACCACTCCTTTTATTCCATTTCTTAACTTGTTTATATCCTTGAACACATGACTGAGCTTCAACCCACTTCCTGGTGCTCCTTTTCTTTACAAATTGTACATTTTGCATTTTTTTTCTTTCTCAGTTTGCTCCTTTTCATTATAAATATATTTACGAGTTACTGCTAATAACCACATGACAGAGTTTATACTAGGCTGTTTTGAGAGTTCCTCAGCTAAGGGAATTAATCCAAAACTCTTCATTGTAGCCTCAGGCAGACCCTTGGGACAAGAGCAAATGGTAGGCACATCCTTCACCAAATTACTACAAGAACAATCTCTAGGCAACACACTAAAATTCTTCTCTCTTGCCAGGCCCCTATAGTTCATCTTCATCAAATCACACTCAGCACCATTGCCTTCCATGCTCCTACTAATGTTGCCTATTAAGTAGCAAAAATAAAAAATAAAAATAAAAATAAAAAAGTAAAAAATGGAGCACTTAAAGCATTCAACTGTTTTAAAATTCATATTCTCAAGGTCCACATTCTTTCAACAAAAAGCATGGTCAGTCTTATCACAATGATACTCTAGTCCCTGGCACCAACATCTGTCTTAGGGTGTCTATTGCTGTGAAGAGACCCCATGACCATCAACTCTTACAAAGGAAAACTTTTAATTGGGGTAGTTCAGAGGCTTAGTCCATTATCAAAATGGTGGTGTGCAGGCAGACATGTTGCTGTAGAAGAAGTTCAGAGTACTACATCTTCAAATGCAGGCAATAGAGAGTGCCTGGATTAGGTATAATTTAAGAATAGAAGACCTCAAAGCTCACTCCACAGTGACACACTTCCTTCAACAAGGCCACATCTACTTCAAAAAGCCACACCTCCTAATAGTGCCACTCCCTATGAGCTTATGGGGGCCCGTTTACATTCAAACTACTACAATTATAGGTTCCTTTTCTAATTTGGGAGACTGAAGGGGGATGGGAAAGAAGAGCAATAATCTGAAGATGAGAGTTTTATTTGTTATCTTCTGTGGATGGAAGGCCAGCAAGGGAATGGCTCATTCTCCTGATAACTTGCCTTGGACAGCCAAGGGTGACTTCTAAATACTGATAAAAGATCTTGCTCTTCTTATTCAGTACGGTCACAGGAAGACACCAAGTCTGTAGTGTTCTCCAGCGTATACACCACATTTCAAGTACCTCCATTCCTATGCATCCCTATACATGAGGCTCTGTGTCCCAATGGTATTTAGGTGCTGCAGTAACTTATTAAAAACAGTATATACCTAAGACATCTATAGAGGGGAATAATAAGATTCAGTGATCTTACATCTGGCTACATTTTGGAGAGAGTTTGAACAATTGCTAAAAGTAACTAGAAACTACATTATAAAAGACATAATATTTTTTAGAACATAATTTTTTTATAAATGGATTTTAAAGACACACCATTTTCAATGGATGCTACTGGCACTATATGGATTCATTGTAACTCTCTGTAAACAAGCTCTTTGAGGAATGAATGTTTTACTGGCATGGATTCCACTTCTATGACAGAAAACTTTTATACTTACTAATATATGTTAAGGATAGTAATATGTGAAAATTATACTTCTCCATATCATGTTTAATTGTTAAGAAATAAAACAATATGCACAGGCAAAAGACCCATTTACAAAAAAACAGTACTAAAGATTAAAAAAATTTGAGAATGAATAAAAGCCAAGATTTTCTCAGAAATAGCACGTAGAAGACATTAGGAGATGGGAGGCTGAGATACTGGGATGTTATCATTGACTTAGTATTTTGGAGGACAATTTAAAAATGAGACCATAATTAAAGCAGAATTCCACTGAGCTGATAAAATTCTGTGGTGACTTATGATGTAAGGAATGGAGGTCACTAAAATAGTAGCTCTAATATGTGCCTCAGGATCACCCAAAAAAACAGAATAGAATAGTCAGGTTCACACAAATAATTTCTGTCTTCAGCTTCATACTTAGATGTCTCCTTTTTGACATATTAGACAATTGCTGTTCTATGCTTTGAACAGAATCTTGGATAGCAATGATGAAATCTAGAATAGCATCTCCACATTAGTACGTTCTACTAATTGGGTGAAATTTTCCAAAATTATCAAGTGTAGTTATCAAAGATAGAAGGGAATTTTCTTCTTACAAAGGACTCTTCCCAGGGCCCCCTTCATGTCTCTGTTCCTCAGACTATAGATGAAGGGGTTCAGCATGGGAGTCACCACTGTGTACATCATAGCCATGACAGTCTCCTTCACAGTAGAGTTATTAGCTGATGGACATAAGTAAAGGCCAATAATTGGCCCATAGAAGAGCGACACCACAGACAGATGTGACCCACAGGTGGAGAAGACCTTGTGGATGCCGCGAACAGAAGTAACTTTCAGTATGGAGGAGACAATTCCTGCATAGGAAGCAACAATGAGAACGAATGGAATGATAATAAACAGCCCTCCCATAATGAATATCACCAACTCATTAACATGTGTGTCAGAGCAGGACAACTTCAGCAGAGGAGATATGTCACAGAAAAAGTGGGGAATCACATTGTTCTTACAGAAAGATAATCTGGCCACAAGAAGGGTGTGCAGCATGGCGTGGAATATGGTCAGCACCCAGGACAGCACCATCAGACTCAAACAGAGTTTAGGACTCATGATGCTGGTGTAATGAAGGGGGAAGCAGATGGCCACATAGCGGTCATAGGCCATGACCACTAGGAGGAAGCTCTCAAGGTCTGCAAAATACAGGTAAAAGTACATTTGTGCCAGGCAGCCTGCATAGGGGATGGATGGGTCCTGGCTCTGCATGTTCTGCAGGAATTTGGGCATTGTGACTGAGGAGAAGCAGAGGTCAGAGAAGGACAAATTACTGAGAAACAAGTACATGGGTGTGTGGAGATGGGAGTCCAGTAGAATGAGGATGATGATGATGAGGTTCCCCAGGACAGTGGTGAGGTACATGGCGAGGAACAGGGCATAGAACAGCTGCTGTTGCTCTTGGGGGATGGGCAGGCCCAGGAGGAGGAATTGAGAGATGACAGTTTGGTTCTCTTCTGTCATATTCTTTTTCATGGACTTGAAGGAAAAATGACCTAGATCCTTAGAAATCCAAATAAAAATAATTAGACTTTAGGCTTTTTGTCAATTATTTATTTTAGAACAATTGATCTCATTTATAACCATAATTATAAACTTACAATATCTGTAATTGCTGATGTTTTTTTTTTTAAAGCTTTCTTGCGTGTTTCAGTATTTTTATCATGTTTTGAACATGTTCAGCTGTTACTTTCTGTGACACAAAACACATTAGTTTTTTTCCTTGCCTGTCTGAATGGCCATCCTAGGCAGCTGTAATTGGCTTCTTTCTCTTTGTGTCTCTTACAAATTGGTGGTCATCAGGGTTCTGAAAAGTTGTTTTTTTATAATTCCATATATATGTAAACATTTACTTATATGTGTGTATTTGTCTATGCCAGGGGCAAAAATTGACATCTGAAACTCAGCTGTGAAGTCTGTGCCGCCTTCAGAACTCTACCCCGTTACTTGGTAGTTGTAGTTTCTTTAATATATCACAGGCCTTTCAAGTGCAGCAGATCCAAGTAAAACCCATGATCCCACTTCGTTCTGCTCCCCTGTTCTGCTCTCTGTTCTGTAAAGGGGACACTGGGGAATCAGTTCTGTAAAGGTGACACTGGAGAACTGATAAATCCAATGTCTGCATGGCCTGGACCCAATAAAAAATGTGTCAAAATTAATTCTCTTCCTTGTAGGTCAATCTAGCAAATCCTGTAGCTCCTCTTCATCTTTCTGCTTCCTCTTTTCATCTCCTCAACACCACGCTCCTCCACCAGGCTGGCAACTAGATGCTTCCAGGATTGTATTTACAAGATTGTCAATATTTAATTCATTATACTTTGAATAATTTAATGTGATGAACCTCAGGAAATCTGTTAAAGAATTTACAATCCTTACCTTCCTCTTATTCAAGCCAACTTTCAATACTATCCAAGGCTCTTATCATATTCATAAATGATACTTTGTTACATGAGCTGTAATATATCTATATGCTGCTCTTCTCCAATGCTAGTCTTAAAAGTCATATTTTCTTGCTTCCAGCATTTTTTCTCTTGCTGTTTTTCTCTCCTGTAATTTCCTATCCTCTTTAGCCCCTTCAGCAATGTTGTCCCCATTTATCTTTCATAGATATTATATGCCACTTGCTAATGAAAAATTTCCACACCAGATTGAGGTCTGTTAGCATGATCTCACAACATCCCATGTTCTCCTCACATGCCTCAATGCCCCTGGTCACTGATGAATGTAGGCTTTCCACCAGATTGCGCACTAAATGCAGGAGAGTCCATGTCCTCCTGCATCTTGCAGCATGACCAGCCCATGCCATGATGCTTGTGTGTGAAAAGTGTTCATAAATGTTTTTATTTTTGGTTGGGTTTCAATCTGAAACAGACTCCTTAAATTTTAAAGGCTACAGCCCACTCCACCCCCCACTAAATTAGAGCCATATGCATACTAAACCTTGTGGTGGCACATTTCTTTAGCTCCAATATTCTGGAGGCAGACATTTGTGAGTTTGAGGCTAGTCTTGTCTACATAGATTCCCAGGCCAGTCAGGGTAACACAGTGAGACCCTGTCTCAAAACATACTTTCCATATTAATAATCACTAGACTTGATCATTTAGCCCTAATTTTGACATTTGCCAAAGTAACTAATGCTATTTTGCATTTATAAAAAATATAGGAATATAGGGATAGATCTGATGTGCTGCTCTGCTCAGTAATGGTGATGACTCAATATAAAATTCTTATGTTTCATTCTACAAGAATTTATGTTGTGACTAACTTATGTGTGAGTAGGATTAGGCTCTGGCACTGATTTTTGTGAAATACAAATCCTAATGTTGCTAAGAATGTAGTTTTCAATGTCATTAGCATTTAGAAAAGCAGACTTGAAGTAAAAAATACTGCAATTGCATGAGCCTCCCACAGTCAAAGATAAGAGAATGAATGTAGTCTCCTGAGTAAGAACTCTGCCTCCAGACCGCCTTGTGCTCAGGAATGCATCCTCTACTCAGCTTAGGGGTTTGTGTAGTGACTGGTCTCAAAGACAGACATTTATCAGTTTTCAGCATCATGTGATACTTACCTTAAAACAACTTATCTGTATCAACACACACACACACACACACACACACACAAGTTTTCTTATCAACAACACCAGCAAACTCCATATGTTTTTGAAGCTGACCAAGAAAGCAGAGAAAGAACATTAGTGAACGTTGCAAGCCTTTTCTCTAAGAATTATATTGAGCCCACTGCTGAGGTCTTCACCCTTCAGACAGAACTTAGTGAAGAATAGTTCACTGACTGTACATGTGAACATTGCATGGTGACATCATAGAGAGAATAAATATGTAGAGAAGATCATATTCTATAGCATAAGATTTCATGTCATGATTAACTCATGTATGGATAGACTAGGCTCTGGTACTGATTTTGGTGAAATACTAATCCTAATGGTGTTATAAATGTGGTTTTCAATATCATTAGCATTTAGAATAGCAGACTTGAAGTAAAGCAAAAATAGCTTGTCAAAATTCTACTTCCCTTGTAAGTGAGAGGGACCCATGTAGTTTAGGGATCTATGTAGAGGTCACAAACCAGAGACTTCACCTGTGGGTTGTGTCCCCAGTGATCCAGGGAGCTTCCTATCTTCTTTAGCCATTAAATCAGCAATTCTCAACCAGGATAGCTCATAGGAATCCCCTAGGAGACAGTGTGGTTCACATTAAATACAAATCACCCATAATTCTGTAAGTATGCGGATTGTGGTTCTGTAGCTCAGATTCTACTTTATAAATAAAACATTAGGTGATGATACCTGGATGCTAGACTAGGCAGCACTTACAATATCCCTAAAAATACACACATTGGTGAGTTCCATGAGGTAAATTGAAACAACCTTTGATGGGAGGCCTGCTTACGGTCATTTAATTCTCCACAGCAAACTTAAAAAATGTCTTTATCATCACAGGGCTGTTATGTTGACAGCATATGATCTTAGAGAGTAATTATACAGTTCTTTTCCCCCTTTTTAAAAGTTATACAGTTCTTAATAAGAGAATCCACATGATGTAAAAAATATTACAAATGACAACCATTAATTCAAATATATCCATGGTGTGGCAAAGCCCCTGAAGATGAGAGATTATAAAGAAAAAACATTATTATCTCTGAAAAATCTTACAGAACATCAAACCCTGCAAGATATTGAAACTCTTGTGTTGGAAGGACAGTGAAACATCAGCCCATTCACCCACCTGCCAACTCATCCAGAATATCTGAGGGTGAGGCACAGTCCCTGATAAAATATTATGCTTCCCCTTATTCACTGTGCTAACAGAAAAACAGTGTCTAGTCAACACCTAGACCTGAATCACCCTTTTACTTATGTGTCCTTTTAGTTACCTCTGGGCTTAAGAAGTTCTGTGTCCCAGAGGAGTCCAGATAATGAACAACTAACTAGAGTAATTATCCAGGACCTTTCTAGGACCAATTCTTTCAGAGTCCTGTAGTTGTGACTGATTGCAGTTATTGATCATGTGTTAACTACACCCAGGGGAAGGTAAAGAAGACAGATTCACATGTAGATGCTTATTCACAACTTGGTTAGGGAAGAGCTGCTTAAGAATGTTTCTGGAGTCTGTATTTTGAAGAATAATTAGGGAATATGAATATGAAAATGTACAGAAGCAGCCATTAGTTGCTATTACAGGAACATCACCATGAAAAACATGTGCTTTGGAAAGGTTCCCAAGTGACATCTCTGAGTAAAACACAAGACTGTATAAACAGCTCTCAAGATATATAAACATGATATGAACAAGGACCAGAATTTATGACTCAACTTTCTGTACCTGTCAAAATATGTTAAGGACAGGAATAAGAACAATGTTTGATGAACTCCTTAAGATTATGTTAATCTGTATTCAGACCAAGATATAATAAGAAGCCCAGATTCCCACTTCTAATCAGCTGTTTTTGGTTCTTCATCTCTCTATGAAAAACCTTAATTGCATCCACCACCATTACCCCAAGAACTTTCTGTATCTGTATCAGTGCATCCTAATGCCATGTTCTACATCCCTGCCATTGTGCCTGAAACCGCCACTGACAGTTAAAAGCCTTGCCTTTTCTATTTGCCCCTATGTTTAACAATCATCATCTGAGTGAGTTTCTGTGCATAGCAATAGAAAGTACATTATCATGTTAGGGAACCTGGGCCCTCATTAACTTTGTATTTGGTTGCTATAGACACTATTAACATTTCCTTTGGGACATTGAGCGATAAAGATGTTAAAACACTTTTCCAGGATTTTAGACAGAACAATGCTTCTTTTACACAAGAATCATGTTTCCCTTTGGTTATCATCATCAACCACACTGGGCAGAGTAATACCACTATTCTCTGATAATGGTTTACATAATAACCCAAAGTGGCTGGATGGTAGGTTCAACTTTGAGTACAGTGATACCAGTGCTAAATCTCCTGACATAAAAAACCCATATGTTGAAATATACTATTCACCTTTATAAAGTGTATAATTATTTGTATATTCAAAGCAGTGCAAATATCCCACAATCATTTTTAAAACTATGCATTACATCCCAAGGATCTTCTGAGTTTATTCAACCTTTGCATTAATTACATGTCTTGTTGCTGTGACAAAATACCCAACAAAAGCAACTTAAGGAGAATGGGACAATTTTGGCTACAATTCCAGGAAATACAACTCATTACAGCAGCAGGAGCAGGAGGCAGCTGGTCACATTGAGTTCAGAGTCAGGAAGAAGAGTGTTGAATGCCTGGGCTCAATTATATCTTCTCTTTTTCACTTAGTCTGAAACCCCAGACCACAGAATGTCAGTGCCCACATCATGTGTAAGTTTTCTTACCTCATCTAACCTAGCTAAATGATCCCTCACAGACAGGCTCAGAGATTTGTTTCCATTGTTACTCTAAATCCCATAAATTGATAGTTAAGATAAATCAATACTTAGCTACCTTACACTTTCTCTATTTTGTCTATTCTGACTCAGCCACAGGCAATTCCAATCTATCTAGTATCTTTTTGGATTTTCTTGACCTTGACGTTTTTGCACACACACAATCATACAGAGTATTATATCTGTTTCGTTTCAGCTAATGTGGTTGTCTGAATGAAAATGCCCCCCATAGACTCAAAGGAAGTCACATTATGTGGCCTTGTTGGAATAGGTGTGGCCTTATTGGAGGAACTGTGTAATTGGTGGTGGTCTTTGAGGTTTTAGAAGCTCAAGCCAGAACCAGTGGCTCTCTCTGCTGTCTGCTGATCCAGATGTAGAACTCCTAGTTACTTCTCCAGCACCATGTCTGTCTGTATGCTGCCATTCTTTTCACCATGATGAAAATAGACTAAATCTCTGAACCTGTAAGCAATCCCCAGTTATATGTTTTTTTATAGAAGTTCCTGTGGTTATGATGTCTCTTCACAGAAATAGAAAACCTAACTAAGGCAGTTAGTCATGTTCATGGCACATGCATGTGTCAATAGTTCATTTGTTTTTAATACTGAGTGGTATTTCATGGATGTACCATGTTTTATTTGTGCAATGATCAATTGATATCTCTGTATATTGGGACTGTGATTAATAGTTCTCTTTTGGATATTAATGTAAAATTTTTGGTTTGAGTAGAGCAGTTCCTTCATGTACCTAAGAATAGGAATTTTGGATGCTAGAACAATAATTCCATGTTTAACTTTTTGAGGAATCACCAAATAGTTTTTCCTTGGCAGCAGTGCCATTTCACATTTCAATCAGTAATATTGGTGAGTTCCAGATTCTTCATATTTTCATCAATGTTTACTTTCCATTAAAAAGAAAATCAAAGGCCAAGTATATGAGCACACATGTTTAATCTTAGCTCCTGGGATGCAGAGGCAGGCAGAGATCTCTGTGAGTTCTAGGCCAGCATGGTCTACAAAGTGAGTTCCAGGATAGAGATATACAGTGAGAAAGTATCTCAAAAGGAAAGAGAATAGCAAGAAAGAACAACAACAAAAAAACAGAAAGCCAATTCACTCACCTTGCCTGACATGAACTTGGATCAGTCCTATCACAACTAAATTTAGGTACAACAGATATGTAGTCCACAATATATGAAATGAAGAAAAACTCAAAGAATTTTCTCTAAAATCAGGAAATGAGAAGCTTTTGTAGAGCAAAGGACACAGTCAACAAGACAAAGCAACTGCCTACAGAATGGGAAAAGATATTCACCAACCCAACTTCTGACAGAGGGCTGATATCCAGAATATATAAAAAAAAACTCAAGAAATTAGTCATCAAAATGCCCAACTGTCCAATTAAGAAATGGGCTATAGAACAAAACAGAGAATTCTCACAAAGACGAAGTTCAAATGGTTGAAAGAAATTTAAGGAATTGCTCAACATCATTAATTATCTGGGAAATGCAAATCAAAATGACTCTGAGATACCACCTTACATCTGTCAGAATGGCTAAGATAAAAAACACAGAAGACAGCTTATGATGGAGAGGATGTGGAGCAAGGGGAACTCTCCTCCACTGCTGGTGGGAATGCAAGCTTGTACAACCACTTTGGAAATCAATATGGCGCTTCCTTAGAAAATTGGGAATCCATCTCCCCCAAGACCCAGCTGTAACACTCTTGGGCATATAACCAAGGAATACTCAATCATACCACAAGGGCTCAGCTATGTTCATATCAGCATTGTGTGTAATAGCCTGGAATCAACCTCAATGCCCTTCAACTGAAGAATGGATAAAGAAAATATGGTACATATATACAATGGAGTACTACTCAGCAGAGAAAAACAATGACATCATGAGGTTTGCAGGCAAATGGATGGATCTAGAAAAAAATCATCCTGAGTGAGGTAACTCAGACTCAGGAAGACAAACAAGGTATGTACTCACTCATAGTAGGATACTAGATGTAAAACAGAATGACTAGACTGCTACACAACTTCAGGGAGTCTACCTAGAAAACAGGACCCTAGGAAATACACAGGACTGCCCAATGACAGAGAAATGGATGAGATCTACATGAACAACCTGGACGACAGTGGGAGAAGTGAAGAGCAAGTTTTGAGGGAAAGAGAGCTTAGGCGAGCAGGAGATCTCAGCTGAATCAAGAACAGAAAGGGAGAACAAGGAATAACAGACCATGATAAATGAAGACCATATGAGAACAGGAAGAAGCATAGTGCTAGAGAGGTCCCCAGAAATCCACAATGATACATCCACTGTAGACTACTGGCAATGGTGGAGAGAAAGCCTGATCTGACCTAGTCTGGTGATCATGTGGCCAAACACCCTAATGGTCATGCTGGAACTCTCATCCAATAACTGATGGAAGTGGATGCAGAGATCCTCAGCCAGGCCCCCAGTGAAGCTCCAGGAGTCCAAATGTCGAGAAAGAGGAGGGACTGTAAGAGTGTGAATTGTTGAGACCAAGATTGGAAAAAGCACAGGGACAAATAGCCAAAATAATGGAAACACATGAATTATGAACCAAAAGCTGTGGAGCCCCCAGCTGGAGTAGGCTTCGGGATAAGTGAGTCAATTGAATAGCTTGAACTGTTTGGGAGGCATCCAGGCAGTGGGACCTGGACCTGTCCTTAGTGCATGAGCAGGCAGTTTGGAACCTTGGGCTTACACAGGGACACTTTGCTCAGCCTGGAAGGAGGGGGCTGGACCTGCCTGTTTTGAATCCACCAGGTTGAATTGAATCCCCAGGGGAGTCTTGGCCCTGGAGGAGGTGGGAATGGAGGGGAGGGGCTGGGGGGAAGGTGGAAGTGGGGGTGTGAGGGGGGAGGATAGGGGGAACCCATGGCTGATGTGTAAAATTAAAACACAAATATAATAAATAAAAACAGGAGAAAAAATCAGGAAAAAGACGAAAACTATTCTTTTTCAGTTCTTATTCAGAATACTTATTGAAGTCTTAGCTAAAGAAATCAGCCAAAAGAAATAGATAAACATACTGAAAGCCAGTAAGCTAGTTATTGTGGACAATGATTGTAATCCCAGCACTCAGGAGGCAGGGAAGGAAGAGTTGCCATGAACTCTAGGTCAGTCTGCTGAACTCAGTAATTTCCAGGCCATTCAAGACTGTGTTGAAGATCTAAGTCCTTGTCCTTCTCTCTCTCTCTCTCTCTCTCTCTCTCTCTCTCTCTCTCTCTCTCAAAGATGTCTTAGTTTTGAATTTAGCCATTTAAAAAATAGCTAGTATAGTTATTCACTATATAGGGGAGTTTTTACCTTTAAGATAAAGGCTGCTGAATGGAGCTGGAGAGATGGCTCAGAGGTTAAGAGCACTGAGTACTCTTCCAGAAGTCCTGAGTTCAATTCCCAGCAACCACATGGTGGCTCACAACTGTATGTAATGAGATCTGGTGCCTTCTTTTGTATACATAATAAATAAATCTTTAAAAAAAAGAGAGATTAAGGCTGAAATTTCTTTGGCCACATTCCCAGTAGTGTGATTGTGAGTTACATGATAGTTCTATTTTACATTTACAAGGGATCTCCACAGTGTATTGCATAATGGAAATGCTAATTTTTATTCCTAAAACCAATTTAAAAGGTTTCCTTTTACTTTAAAATCTTTTTTTTTAAACAGATGTCCATTGTTTTTGGGGTGAGATGACAATTATTATGGGTTTCATTTAAACTTCATATGTTGAGAATTATTGTCACATACTCACTGGCCTTCTGAAGATAACTCCTTCCTTAGGTCAGTTTCCACTTTTTAAATCGCATTATTATATTCCTGTTGACATGGAGGAAGCACGATACGTATGATACACACAACATGATGTTGTATGTATACCCTGTAACTCACATTCTGCATGAACTTCCAAGGTTGCTCCTTTTCTGTACAGAACATTTTAAACTTTATATTTCTTTTTTCCTTTTTTTAATTATTATTATATTTGTGTTTTAATTTTAGACATCAGCCATGGGTTCCCCTGTCCTCCCCCCCTCCCGCCCCCGCCTCCACCTTCCTCCCAAATCCCTCCCCTCCATTCACACCTCCACCAGGGAAAAGACTCCCCTGGGGACTCATTTAAACCTGGTGGATTCAATACAGGCAGGTCCAGTCCCCTCCTTCCAGGCTGAGCAAAGTGTCCCTGTGTAATCCCCAGGTTCCAAACAGCCAGCTCATCCACTAAGGACAGGTCCAGGTCCCACTGCCTGGGTGGCTCCCAAACAGTTCAAGCTATTCAATTGTCTCACTTATCCAGAGGGCCTCATCCAGTTGGGGGCTCTACAGCCTTTGGTTCATAATTCATGTGCTTTCTTTCGATTGGCTATTTGTCCCTGTGCTTTTTCAAACTTGGACTCAACAATTCATGCTCTTGCAGACCCTCCTCTTTCTCGACAATTGGACACCTGGAGCTCCACCTGGGGCCTGGCTGAGGATCTCTGCATCCACTTCCATCAGTTATTGGATGAGAGTTCCAGCTCGATTGTTAGGGTGTTGGGCCATCTGATCACCAGACTAGGTCAGATCAGGTTTTCTCTCGACTATTGTATATATAATTTCTTATGTCTAATTTTGCTTTTGTTTCTGTATTTTCAGTGTCTGGAGAAAGAGAATACCCTTCATTCCAATGCTCTAACACTTCCTTTATGTTTTCTTATAATAATCCCACAGATACAGCTCTGATATTTAGGTACACAATTCATTTAGAGTTGACTTTTGTAACTGGAGAGACAGAGGCTAAATAATTTATTTGATATTGCTCTCATATGATGCCTGGTATAAACTTTAAAAGGAAGAAAAATTAATTTTGGCTCACAGTTTCAGACACTTTAATCCATCATGGCGGGTAAGGTATGACTAAGAAAGTTAGTTCACAAGATGGAGACCAGCAAGCAGAATAAAGGAAATGCAGGAAGAAATTATAGCAGGTACAGCTTCTAATGACACATTCCTCGTTGACAATTTTCTCCAATTAGGCACCATTTCCTACTTTTTTTTATACCATATTCTTGTGACATTATATCCTGAGTCTTTCCAGGTAACAATTCATTCATTGTACTATGGACTTTATTTATGATCTAACCACCTCTAGAAATGCCCTCACATACACATTCTATGTAGATATAATAGAAGTAGAAATCATCTGCACCTCTCTTCTGTTGAGTTCATCAGGATATATAACACATATGCACAGAGGGATGTTACTCAGACATAAAGCACAATGAGATATTGTCCTTTCTAACAACATGAATGGGCAGAGAGCTAGCTATGTTAATTGAGAAAAGACAAGCACAGTAAGATGGGTATTATATGACTTCATTCTTAGTTGAATTTAAAAAAGTTTATCTTATGGAAGTTGGAGGTTGAATAATTCCTAATACATGGATGGGGGAGGCTGATCAATATATTCTAAGAAGACATAATCAAAAATTCAGGTATGCTATTGCATATTAGGATTACCACAGGCTATGTTTATGTTCTATTTGTCTCAAAAGACAAGAAAGAAGGATTTTGTCAGTTTTCATCATGAAGTGATAAATGTTTTTATAACACAATCTTGTTCAACTTGATTTTAAGCATCACACAATATATACACAACTTAATGCATTTGTCAATTCAAAATAAAAATGAAACTATAGATATTCTTAGAAGGAGACGTTTTTCATAAGGTCCACTGTATATATCAATTTATTGTAATCTGTGTCCCTTCTAGAGATACCAAACTAATTTTCATCTCTATCAACTATAGTGACTATTTTCAATGTAGCAGTGATTAATTTAAATATTAACATTATGTTTCCATCTCTGATAAATATATTCTACCAAGTCACTGAAATTTTGGAATTAATGTATGCCATCAACAAATATACAGAGAATAGTAAGACATTTCAGACAAGTAATCAAAGTAAAAAGCAACAGCAAAATTATGTGCATCATGATCTAGTTTTGTAGACAAAAGACCATTTAAGTAAATAGGTGAGAGGTGATATTATAAATTGGGAAATCACTAGTTGGAATATCATATAGAGTGTAGAGTTTAACATTGTGTAAGTGTTGAATATTGAGCAGTCTGTGGACCTTTAGGCAGAAGCTGCCACTGAGGAGATACAGAGAATAGTAAGGACCTGGAGGAAGAAGAACGTCCTATGAAGATGCGCTTTTCAGCAGAATATCTGAGATGATGAAAGACGTGTTGGTACTGCACACTCTGAGGGACAACAAAAGGAACAAATGGGCCACATTTGTAACCCTGGATCATATCATGTGACACTAAGAGATTGGAAAAATGGTTACTCCTTTCTTTTTGAAGTGGAGAAACTGGAAAGAAACTGCAGAATCAGTAGGTTTTTGTAATACTAAGACTCAGCCATTGACACTGGGTGATGGGAGATGTTGGAATTCAGATCTTATCTAGTAAAGTAGTGATATGAAATCAATTATATGCATATATTAGCAAAGAAAAATATCAAACAGAAGGAAGGCATAATGGAAAATTAACTGTGTTTGCCCCAGCTCCTTCTTTTGTTTTTGTTTAAATAATGCCCAGCAAAATAATAGGAAAACAATGTAGACTCCTGTCTTAGCTAGGGTTTCTATTGCTGTGAAGAGACATCATGTCCATAACGACTATTAGAAAGGAAGACATTTAATTTTGGGGCTAGCTTACTGTTTTAGAGGTTTAGTCTATTATAATCATGGCTGGACTTGGCAGCATGCAGGCAGACATGGTGCTGGAGAAGGAGCTGAGAGTTCTACATCTTGACCCACAGGCAGCAGAGGAGAACTGTGTACTGGACATAGCTTGAACATATATGAGACCTCAAGCCTGCCCCAAATAGTGTCACACTTCCTCCAACAAAACCAAGCCAGACCTACTCCAACAAGGCCATACCTCCTAATAGTGCCACTCTCTATGGGCCAAGTATTCAAACACATGAGTCTATAGGGGCCATTCCTATTCAAACCACTACAATGTCAAAGGAAATAATGGATACAGGAATTTAAGGAATAAGATAATGCCAAGATTTGTGAACAAAGAACAAAAAATGCCAGGCAGCACAGGAAGCTGAGGTATTCAAATATTGCTGATATTGAGTTGAATAACAAGTATTATTTAAAAAGGATAGAGAGGTCACAGCAGAAATCTGGACAAATGTTACAATCCTGGAATAACTTCATTATCATAAGGAACAAGTATCCAACAAAGTAGTTATATTTATTATAATTTTTTCCTACTGAGTCTTTTGTCATTTTTCTTTATTAAGAAATATTCTACTTACTCTACACACCACCCACAGGTCCCAGCTCCTCTCTCGTCATACCCTCAGCCCTCCTTTCTAAGCTCCTCCACATTCCAACATTCCCCAAATCAAGGTCTCCCATAGGGAGTCAGCAGAGCCAGGCACACTGAGCCTAGGCAGGTCCAAGCCCCTCCCCACTGCACCAAGGCTGTGCAAGCATCACACTGAAGTCACCAGGCTCACTCTATTATAATTTTTCCAGAACCATCTGGGTAAGACAATGAGGAAGGTGATTCTGGTCCCCAAGACCTACTCTGCATGTTAAACTACTTGGCTTAACTTCTTAATGTAGTGCATAATTAGTATGACCTATGAACATGGTGGGCTTCCATGGTGGGGGAATTCTACAAAATATTCCAGTGTTCACATTCATATGTTTATGGGATGAAATTGTGCTAAATTTCCAAATTTTACCATCATAGGTTCAGTTGAATTTTCCTTTTGAAAAATATTCTTTCTAGAGCCTCCTTTATGTCTCTATTCCTCAGGCTGTAGATGAAGGGGTTCAGCATAGGGGTCACCACTGTGTACATCAAAGACATGACAGTCTCCTTCACAGTAGAGTTATTAGCAGAAGGACATAAATAGAGACCAATGACTGTCCCATAGAACAGTGACACTACAGACAGGTGGGAGCCACAGGTAGAAAAGGCTTTACGGATACCTTGAGAAGAAGGGACCTTGAGAATGGAGGACACAATTCGTACATAGGACATGAAAATGAGTGCAAATGGAAGAATAAGGAAGATGCTGACCACAATAAATATCACCACCTCATTAACATGGGTGTCAGAGCAGGACAGCTTTAGCAGAGTGGACATGTCACAGAAAAAGTGGGGGATCACACTGTCCTTACAGAATGACAACCTGGCCATTAGCAGGGTGTGCAGCATGGCATGGAAAGTGGTCAGCACCCAGGACAGCACCACCAGACTCATACAGAGCTTAGGATTCATGATGCTGGTGTAATGAAGGGGGAAACAGATGGCCACATAGCGGTCATAGGCCATGGCCACAAGGAGGAAGTTCCCAAGGTCTCCAAAAAACAGAAAGAAGTATATTTGTGCCAGGCAGCCTGCATAGGGAATGGATGGGTCCTGGCTCTGCATGTTCTGCAGCAATTTGGGCATTGTGACAGAGGAGAAACAGAGGTCAGAGAAGGACAAGTTGCTGAGAAACAAGTACATGGGAGTGTGGAGATGGGAGTCCAGTAGAATAAGGATGATGATGATGAGGTTCCCCAGGACAGTGGTGAGGTACATAGCCAGGAACAGGGCATAGAACAGGTGCTGGTGCTCTTGGGGGATGGGCAGTCCCATGAGGAGAAACTGGGAAATGACAGTTTGGTTCCTGTCCATCATGCTGTCTCAGTTACCTTTAAGAGAAATCATGACAACAGCTTTCAAAATAAATTTGATTATGTCTTCTTGTTAACCATCTGTTATGTGTTAGCTAATATGAATTTCCAACCATCACAATAATTGCATATGCATTCCCATGTTTGTTATCTCTATAATGCTGAAGATTGAATATTTAGTTTCTTCTATCATATTAATGTCCGTTACTTCCTATACATTTTATGAATTTGATTCTGAGACATACGTTTCACTGGTTTTTGTCTTATCAGCCCTATTTGTCAATACTATTCTATGAATATTAAGCAATCATAGTTAGCTCCTTTTCTATTAGCATCTGCCATGGCCATGGTCCTGAAAGGCTTTTTTTTAAAGCTAAATCCTCTTGTAAGTCTATATACTTTGGATTACCAATGATAATGGTCTCTTTTTATCTATAAATTCTGTATTGCATTGCTAACTAATATCTTCTCTGGGGTATACCATAGGAATTTTTAATTCAACAGATTCCGAATATATTGAGGCCCATGCAAGGGGAACAACAAACAGCTTTGGAACTCAAGGACCATGGCTGATGGTCAGCAAAAATCAGCTCAGTGAGCCTTGGAGGGCAGAGCCCCCAAGGACACTATGTACTGAGGACTGCATGCTGTTATTGAGGACAGCTCTGCTTATTGCCCTTTGGTCACCAAGTCCCTCATCATCTATGGGTTGTATCAAAACTCTGGGAGGCTGGGTTCTAGCCTCTCATTGGGCAGTGTGACTGGTACTTACAATAATAGTGACTGACGTTTTCCAAGTATTGCTGGTGGAGCAGATCAGTGATTCAACCACAACACTTAGAAACAATTTAGACATGTAGAGGTGTTAGTAAGGTTAGATTAAGATGGTTTTGTTAATAGCTTTAAGGTAGAAAATCTAGGAAAACAATTTAAAGTTTATAATGGCATACTTTTAATAGCTGAGTGAGAAACTTGTTGAGGTCATGGAACAGGACAACAGTACCCTGGCTATTGCTGGCTAACTTACTTTTCTTGCTAGGATGGTTGGTGATCAAAGGTAATGATTAATTTCTTATACCCATTTCTGCCCTCAACTTTCTGATACTATTTAATAAGAAAATCCTGTTGATGAGTGGTTATGCACCCTGAGGATTTAAAATAGAGATGACTGGTTGTTTTTTATATATAAAAGTGTACATTTGTGGTTATTTTAAGATTTTTTAAAATGAGACTACCCTTTGAGATAAATAATAAATTACAGATCCATTCTTTGTAACCAAAAAAATATAGCCAGACAGTAAAAGAATTGGCTGAGAAAAAACAGTTGCTTGCATATTATATTTTGTTATTCTATAACAAGTTTCTTGGACATGAACATATGTGGGTTCCTGGGAATATTTGGTTTTTCACCTGCAATACATAAAATGTTTAATCATGTAAGGGAAATAAGAAACATCATGTTTTTTACTTGTTCTCATTGTAACCATTCACTTGAAAGATATCATGTAACCACATTGTAATTATTATATTGCTTGGAAAAATTTTGGGGGGTATATAAAGTGTAAAATAAAAATAAAGAAGTTAGAAGGAAATCAACAGGAAAGAGGAGGAATGGAAACATCAGTGCAGAAGATCAGAACAGAAAAAGAATAGTGTAGAACAAGCAACTGAGAGGAGAACAAAATGAAGGAGGTTTTATCCCTCAGAAAAGAAGTCTGTGTTTTTCTTGCTGTCTCTGCATCTTGTTCTCAGTCTCTCTGACATGCAGAAGGCTGGACTATCTGCACAAATGCATCTTAATGATGTCACTCAGCTCTCTTTGGACCTCCCACTCTGCTGCTTTCATATCTCAGTAAAGAGAATTCCAAATTGTATCACAAGCCTGAATTTTAGTGATTTCATTTATTTATTTTACCTTCAATGTAGGATGTCCGATAGGTTCCCCTCCATGTTCATCTGCTGCTCCTATTACCAGAAGACCATATTCCCAGAGCACTGTGACATCTTCTGTCTCCTGGAACATCAAAGCAGATGTTTCCTGTGTCAATAACCATGCCTTCAAACCCTTCTTCAATATGTTTCATCCATACCGTAGCATCTGAGATGGTAATCTGTTGTTGTGTTTTTCTGATTATGGCTTCATGGGGATTATCATTGCTCTTTAGAAAAAGACATAATCTTTATCATGCACATAGTCTCAAATTTTATCCTATTCTGCAGTAAAGCCTTTGTTGGGAGTTACAGTATCCAGTTTTCAAAACTTGCTATTCCTTATTGCTATAATTCTTTGTTATCTGTGGTTCTTCTCTTGGCATATTCTTCATGCATGTTAGGAGATAGTTACTTAATCAAACCTTGAACACCTGATGAGACTGGGAGTGTCCTGGTATCATGTTCCCGAACAGCCCATACTCTCCCCAGGGCATCAGATTCCTCCAATCAATGGGTTATAGCTGATTTCACACCAGGTTGCCAACTCCATGCAGAAAAAACTCTTATCTGCCTTGAAGTAGGGCCAATACCTGACATGAAGCTTGGTTGAAACTAGTATTTCCTGAATATATGTTGGCTGTTCTTCAGCCTGAGACTCATTCATTTATGTTAAAGATATAAAATTTTCATTTCTTTTTTTTAAATTTATTATATTTGTGTTTTAATTGTACACATCAGCCATGGGTTCCCCTGTCCTCCTCCCTTCCACCCCCGCCCTCCCCTTCCCCCCATCTCTTCCCCTACATACCCATCTCCTCCAGGGCCAAGACTCCCCTGGGGATTCATTTAAACCTGGTAGATTCAGTACAGGCAGGTCCAGTCCCCTCCTTCCAGGCTGAGCAAAGTGTCCCTGTGTAAGCCCCAGGTTCCAAACAGCCAGCTCATGTACTAAGGACAGTTCCTGGTCCCACAGCCTGGGTGCCTCCCAAACAGTTCAAGCTATTCAATTGCAATTAAACTATTCTTTCAAATATCTTTTCAGGATACAAACTTACTATATAACAATTTAGCATGAAAATGTGACATTCTGTGATGAATTTCAGGCAGAAAATTTTGTGTTTCAAAAATATGTGCTTAGATCAGGTGAACAATTTTTTCTCTAAAAATTGGTGACTAAAAGTAAATTTTTTATTCTTCTGTTCTGAGAGTGTCATGGAATTTGATGTAGAAAATGAACATGATGATTATTACTATAAATATTTAAAATACAAAAAGGAGGATGTACTTTTAAAAAAATCTCTGGGGTTTTTCCTCCCTCATCTATCCAATTATGTCTGCCTCATAGGCACACTAACTTTGGTCCTGATACTAGGTTTTGAGAAATGTCAGTTTTAAGGTTTCTCTGAAGTTTCATTTCAACCTTGTTAATATTTTAATCAGCATATTTGAATAAAAAGTTTGCTATTCATACTGTAATGAGACTCATACAAAAAACTGAAGAATAACAGAAGAAAGTATACTCTCCTGAAGAATTTTGCCTTCAGACTGCTTTGGGCTTATAGCTCCTATCTCCAATATTTCAAGTAACTCCAATTTGCTGACTGTCCCTGCAGTTTCTGAATTTATACAATTACGAATAATCTCCTGCTATATTTCTTCTGGACAACCTTCTCTAATAATACTCAACCTGTCTCACTTCTGGCAAAAAAAGCAGAGTAGGATTCTTGAGATATGTGGGAGCTCAGTGGTACAGCTGTTGCCTAGAATATGTCTAAGTTACTGTATCTGATGTCTGTCACCAAACAATCAAAGAAAGAAAAACATCCCCAACCAGGTAAACAAAAATGAATATAGAAGAGGGGAGAGGGAGAGAGAGACAGAGAGAGAGAGAGAGACAGAGAGAGAGAGACAGAGAGAGAGAGAGAGACAGAGACAGAGAGAGAGACAGAGAGACAGAGAGACAGAGAGAGAGACACAGAGAGAGAGACACAGAGAGACAGAGAAAGAGACAGACAAAGACAGAGCAGAGGCTGTATGAGTCAAAATCAAAGGCTGGGACCTTCATCCTGTTAGTTATATTTATGGCATTCACTGTTTGCATATTTGAGTGTTACAAAGGGAATAGACATATAGGAAAAATCATACTGGTTCTGAAATTCTGCTTGTTCTGTGAATGATTGGGACCTATGTCTTGTGTAGGAGCATGTGGAGTAATCAGAAACTAGAGACCTTACCTGGAGCTGTTGACAGTGATGACCTAATGACTGTATCTTCTTCAGCTGTCAATGATACAATTTTAGATCTCAACAGCATATGAAAGGTATAATGGAAGTGTTTCTAGCAATAAATATGCAAGGAACTCTTTAAATAAGAGTGTAGACATGGGAGGAATCACCTCAGAGAGCCTGAAACAATTGCCTCCTTCTTTATATATTTACAATGATGTATAAAACAAATTAATTATCACATTTATTTTCCCATATCAACTTCCATCACACTACCTGAACAGAAGCCCGAGGAAATTATTTTTAGTCACCAATATTACAGAAAACTGTTCATGTGACCCACTCACATATTTTTCATAATTCCTAGGTTTCCTGTCTAAATCTGATCACAGACACTGATTATGTCTCTGAAGTTCAGATTCTACATGACAAACAAGCACACAGGTGAAGTCAATAGTACCGCCAGTGGGTTGTGTTTAGGAACAATTGCATCCATTACTATTAATCATGTAGATTTTTGAGCTCTGTCAGATAAATTTCATTACTTGTTCATAGTTTATTAAACCTCCATAGATGAAGGTGTATTAAAGATTTAAGAACAACAGAAGGTGTGTTAAAATCGATGTAAAAACTGGGCATAGCAGTTTACACCTATTCACAGCATGTAAGAGGCTGAGTTCAAAGTACGCTTAGACAAAAAAGTGAGTCCCTTTCTCAAAAATTCAAACAAACAGTCGTGATGCAAGGGTATGACCTTTGAGAACTGTACGTAAGGTGTCATTGTAAAGAGACTATAAATGGTGTCCATGAAACAAAATACTTCAACAACAGCAAATTCTTCAGGGGAAGAGATAAAAAAACATTTTAACATACCTGAAAACTGGTGCTGCATAACGTCACACAACCGATATCTTCAGGCAAAGAACTGTAAGAAAGAGCTTAGCCTTACCTAGAGTACACAAGATGATGCCCAAGTTCTGATAAAACATACTGCTCTTTATCCACTGTTGACACAGTTTGTAACAAGTCTCATACTCATCCCCTAAGTCCACACCTCTGCTTCTCTCATATCTCCTTCTAGTCGTCCCTGAGCCTAAGAGGCTCTGCATCCCAGAGGAGTCCAGTAACTCATTAAAGACCATAATTACCAAGGACCTCTGTAGGACCTGTTTTCCCAGATTCCTACAGTGGTGACTGACTTATTATCACTGCCAATCATACAGGGATTGTGGGCTTAGAAAGAATCTTCTGAATGGATGCTTATTTGTTTACTTATTCATGTAAAGCCAATTCTTTGTGGAGTGTGGAGGGGAGCCTGAGGAAGAGAGTTTGCAAAATCTCCAGAAGTAATCAGAGACTACACTGATTGCTAGGATGGCTCAGACTTCTGTGACCAGCTTTTTTTTACCTGCCAGTATGCTAAAGACAGAAACGAGACAAAATCTAAAGTGGCCCAGACCATGTTTAATTTGTATTCTAATTAAGATATAAAAGAAAAACCTAGATTCCCACACCATTTGGCTACTCACTTTTCATCCTCACTTCTTCACTTGGTGACATTGCATCACCATCCTCCCAACCATTCTCTGTAGGCTTCATTCATGTCCTAATGCCAAGGCTTATTCACTGTCAACAGCACTGAAGCTGTAGATAACTTGTAGTTTCTTACTTCTGGATCAGCTCCATGTACATGGGAATGATCAGCTAGGCAATGTTCTGTATATTGCGGAAATTCATTGAAGGAATGAGAATTCTTTCTCACTGGTCTTGTATGTATTGGTTGTGAGAGGTGATAGTAATGTCTATTTTTGGACATGTGAAACTAATTTTGTAGAAAGACTCCTCCACAGAATTTAAATTATCCCCAAAATAATCTACATTTACAAGACATTAAGACTCTCCTTAACAGCTCTTAGATTTTGCAAATACTTTCCACAAAGTAGAAGAATGAAAAAAAATCCAGAAGCAAAACCCAATAGCTTTCCTGCATACCAATAATAAATTTATGGAGCAGAAAATCAGGTATAACAGCTTCAAAAATTCCCTAGGTGGGGAAAGATCTCAAAAATGAAAAATTTGAAATCGTGGAGAAAGAAAGCTGAGGTAACCAACATCTAATTGGACTTAAGTTTGCTCAGTAGGAAGAAATTCATTCCTGGTACTCGAAAATTTAACCATCTCTGCATGGCTGGTGAGGTCATGGGTCTTAGAGGAGACCTACAGCTCTTCTTTCCTAAACTAGTGTAATTCCTAACAGCATCAACATACATGTTCTCGATATGAACCGATGTGCGAACCACGCTATAAAAGTTTCCTTAAATATAAGGCAAGTGCTTAACCATACACGTTCTTATGTTCACAGGTAAGTGTAGTTTGGGAACCTCACCAAGGGATCTTGAAAGAAAGTAGCAGACCGAGACTACTAGAGAGATCTATAACTGGTCAAAATGCAGAGAACAAGTGAGTATGGCGTCCCACACCCGATAGACACGTCTGCAACCCAACTGCCACCCCTCAGGTTCAGGGACCGTGGTGGAAGATTAGAGGACCAAGATATCTGCCACAAAATAGTGTTTTCCACGTATGACAGAGATACTGCACCTATGACAGCCACAGTGTGGATGCCTAAATAAGTCCAGCAAAATGACAGCAGCAGCTGACATGCTAATGTGAATGGGGGACTAACATAAGATTCTACCCTTAGAGAAAGCTACAGGCAATTAATGGCTGCTGAGAGGGAGGATCATCCTTTGCCAAGGGATGAGCCCCTGATAAGTTGGTTATCCAGTTTACAGTGATCAGCGCCCCCCCCCCCCATATATGAAAAACTCTAAATGGACTCAGAAGTCTGTATGGATGTGTATATATGCATCTATATGTGTACTTATAACAATAATAAAGAAGAGGTCTTGAATTTGGGAGCGAAGTGGGGAAAGTGGGAGGACTTATACAGGGAGAAGAAAGACTAGAAATGATGTAAATATAATATTAATGTATGAAAATGTCACAAAATATTTTAATTAAAATAATAAAACTAAATATTTTAAAAAGTAAAGTAAAATGAGTGAAGTAAGCAAGACATAGGAAGGGAAATATTGCATGTTTTCTCTTATTTGTGGATCTTACATTTAAAATTTTTATTTTATTATGTCTTACTATGCCTAAGTGCCTGTGTGTGGGTGTCCTCAAAGATCAGAGGCATCATATGTCCCTGGAGATGGATTTACAGGCTTTTTGGGTAAATTTTATGTGGATCAAATCAGGCTATCTGCAAGATAGTACATGGTTCATATTGCTGAGCCATCTCTCCAGGTCTGATCTTAGATTATCTATCTATCTATCTATCTATCTATCTATCTATCTATCTATCTTCTATCTATCTATCAGCCTCTCTCTCTCTCTCTCTCTCTCTCTCTCTCTCTCTCTCTCTCTCTCTCTACCTATTAGACCCTAAACTTTGAAATTCAATAGGAAAGTAAGTAAAACACTTCAAAGTGTAAGTAAGCACAGGCTAGGACTTTCTGAAAATAACTCCCATAACAAGAAATAATCCCAAGAATTGGTGAACAGGTTATGTAACTTTCAAAAGCTTCTTTGCAATCTTCAGTGCCAAGAGATAGTCTACAGAATGGGAAAATATTTTCAACTACATATCAAGAATATGATGAATATCTAATATATTAGCTCAGTGGTAGAGTGTTTGCCTAGCAAGCACAAGGCCGTGGGTTCAATCCTCAGCTCAAAAAAAAAAAATTGCGGGGCGGTGGTGGCGCACGCCTTTAATCCCAGCACTTGGGAGGCAGAGGCAGGCGGATCTTTGTGAGTTTGAGGCCAGCCTGGGCTACCAAATGAGTTCCAGGACAGGCGCAAAGCTACACAGAGAAACCCTGTCTCGGGGGAAAAAAAAAAAACAACTGAAAGTAACTGAAAATCACAAAAATAAAATTATATAATCACTGACTGGTCAATTAATTGATATAGAATAAATTCTCAACAGAAGAAACACAAAACTGAGAACAAACAGCAGAAGAAGATCTTTCTCTGAGTCTGGAACACTTCACTCAGAAAGGTTTTTCAAATTCTGTGTATTTACCTACAAGTTACATGATTTCATTTTTCTTTTCTTTTTTACTTTCTTTTTATTTATTCTTTTTGTCCTTCACATCATGTATCTCAATCCCATTCATTTCCCTTCTCTGCATATCTGCCCTCTACCCTTGCAGCCCATCCCCCAATAAAATTTATGGGAAAAAGGAAAAAGAAAAGAAAAGAAAAAGGTGGGAAAATCTCATCAGGGAAGCTGTAGTGTGACACAGTAAGTCACACAGTAAGCCCTTTGGTCCATATATCTTTACTTGTAAACTTTCATTGCAAAGAGTCTGGTTCTAGGCCTCTGGTTTCTGCTACACTATGGATGCTGGGCCCTCACTGAGACTCCTCTTGGTTATCCTGCTGTTGCCCTCTGTTGTGGCAATCCTGCAGCTTTGGGTCTGCAGGAACTGTCATTCATGGGCTCCAGCAGATTACTGATTGGGTGAATGTTGGCTTGGGCCAACTCACACACCTGGTTTTGTGCCTAGGTTGTTACATGGTTGGTCAGTCCTCCAGCTCTGCCTTGTCCTCCCCACCAAGGTGAGCTCTGCCTTGGTGAGTTCACCCTTTGCAGTGATGAACAATGGGCGGGGCCAGTGCTCCTGCTTTCATGGTCTACAGGTTGGATCTTGCACACCTACACCTCCAGGGGAAGCTTTACTGTGTTGCCCAGGCATGGCACAGGGGCCACTCCTCTGAGTGCTGCAGCAGATTGAGGGCAGGGCTAGCTCTCTCTCATACTTTTGGCCTCAGGGCCAGCTCTCCCACCTGCCTCAGGTGTTAATGGAGGGTATGGGGGCTACCACATGATAGGTGAGCAATGGGGACAGCCTTTTCATGCTCACAGTATCAGGGCTGGCTTGCCCACACCTCTGACAAAAGGATTGGCTCTTGTGCTGCCCACGCAAGGTGCAGGATCCACTCTCCCAATTGTTGCAGCTGGTGGCAAGTGGGGGCATCTCTTCCAGCCTTATGACCTCAGGGCCAGCTCTCCCACCTGCCTCAGGCATTGAGAGCTCAAGCGGGGCATCTCTGCCCTATCCATACTGCCACATGACAGATGAGTGATGGGGAGAGCTCCCCCATGCTAAAAAGATTTCATTTTTATTAAGAGCTGAATGATATTCCATTATGTAAATGTACCACATTTTGATTATTCACTTATTAGTTGAGGGACATCTAGCACAGTGGTTCTCAACCTATGGGTTGAGGGGTTGCATATTATTATCTTGCATATCAGATATTTACATAATGATTTATAAGAGTAGCAAAATTAGTTATGAAGTAATAAAAATAATTTTATGGTTGACATTGCAACAACATGAGGAATTGTATTAAAGTGTTATGGCATTAGGATGGTTGAGAAGCATTGATGTGGGATGTTTCTACTTCCTGACTATTGTACATAGAGCAACAATGAACATGAATGACCAGGTATCTCTGTGGTAGGATATAGAGTACTTTGGAAATATGCCCAGGAAATACACAAATGGGTAATGTCTATTAATTTTATTGTTTTATCATTACTAAGTTATTTAATTTTTACATTTGTAATTAAATATAGCCACACCACACCCCCTTCCCTTTCTTTCCTCTAATCTATCCCATGTTGCCCATCTCAATGCCTTTTCCTCTTTTATTATTGTTACATATCTCTATCTATCTATCTACCTACCCACCTACCTATCTCTGTCTGTCTATCTGTCTATCTGTCTATCTATCTATCTATCTATCTATCTATCTATCATCTATCTATCTACTTACCTACTGATATATCTTTATCTCTCTATTAATCTCTCTACCTACCTACCTATCTCATCTATCTATCTATCTATCTATCTATTTATCTATCTATCTATCTATCTAACTATCTATTTCCATTCTAAAACTAAATAAATACCACATGCTGAGCTAATATTTGTTGTTTGTGTGGATATGGTTTCAGGGCTCACCAGTTTGCATTGGAAAACTAATCAGGGCTCATACCTGGGAGAACCTAATTCACACTCTCTCAGCAGTTAATGGCTGCCTGTAGTTCTTTATCTAGAGGTGGGACCCTGTTAGATTTTTCCCCTCGCATATTAACATGTCAACAGATATTGTCATTGTGCAGGCCTAATTTAAGTAGACATTTCTAAGAAAAGTATTCACACAGCAGACTTCCTGGTATTTTTTGATATTTTTAATTCATTTCACATACCAACCATAGGTCACCCTCTCTTCCCTCATCCTGCTCCCCAAGCCTTCCTTCAACCCATCCCCCATTTCTTCATCCATAAAGGTAAGGCCTTCCATGGGGAGTCAGCAGAGCCTGGTACATTGAGTTGAGTCAGGTCCAAGACCCTCTCTCACCATAGGTAGTAGGCTCCAAAAAGCCTATTCATGCAACAGTGATGGATCCTGATCCTATTGCCAGGGAGCCCCTTAAGTATACCAAGCTACACAATTGTCTTGCTTATGCAGAGGGCCTAGTCCAATCCCATGGAGGCTCCACAGCTGTTGGTCTAAAGTTCATGAGTTCTCACTAGCTTGGTTTGGTTGTCTCTGTGGGTTCCTCCATCATGATCTTGATGCCACTTGCTCATAGAATCCCTATTCCCTCTCTTCAGCGGAACTCCTGGGGCTCGTCCTGATGCTTGGCTGTGGATCTCTGCATCTGCTTCCATCAGTTACTGCATGAAGTCTCTTTGATGACAGAGTATTTACCAATATGATTACTGGGATAAGCCGGTTGAGGCACTCTCTTCACTATTGCTAGTATTCTACGCTAGTGTCATCCTGGTGCATTCTTGGAACTTACCTATGTAGAAGAATTTCTAAACAGTCTCATTAAATAAGAAACACAGACCCAGATACGGGGTGAATGCTGTAAAGATCAGAGAAATAGGAATTGCCACCAGCTAAACTTAGCTCACATGCCATCATAGCTTCCCAAGAGAACCAGCTTCTTCCTATCTAACCTGATCTTTTATTACCTTGATGTTCTGCCTTCTCATTGACTCAGCCCAGCCACCTCACTTCCTCATCACTGCCTGTCTGCACAGACCTCCAAGTCTATATGTTTGGTACTGGGATTAAAGGCATGTGTCACCACTCTTGGCTGTGAACTTGAACACATAGAGACTCTGCATGCCATGTAATTGAATTAAGGGTGTGTGATACCACTGCCTGACTTTTGTTTATGGCTGGCTTTGTCCTCTGATCCCAGAAAAACCTTATTTATTAACATATAAATAAAATATCATCATATTTCTGCACAAATATAATATCATCACATTGCTAGCATCAGGTTTCTCCCTATTCTCATGATATCTCCTTCTGTCATGGTATCTCTTTTCTTGCTCTCCCACTCTGTCCCTGTTCCAACTCAACCATCCTGTTCCCTTATGTCCTCATTCCTCCATCCCCTACCCTATATTGTCACACTTAGCTTCAGTTTACTCATGGAGATCTCATCTATTTCCCCTTCCAAGGGTGATCCATGTGCCCTTTTTAGGGTCATCCTTGTTAGCTAGGTTCTCTAGAGCTGTGGGTTGTAGTCTGGTTATTCTTTTCTTTATATGTAGTATCCACTTATGAGTGAGTACATACCATGTTTGTCTTTCTGAGTCCGGGTTACCTCACTCTGTTTGATATTTTCTAGTTCGATCTGCTTGCCTGCAAACCTCATGATGTCACTGCTTTCCTCTGCTGAGTAGTACTCCATTGTATACCACATTTTCTTTATGTATTCTTCAGTTGAGGGGCGTCTAGGTTGTTTCCAGGTTCTAGCTATTATGAATAATGCTGCTGTGAACATAGTTGAGCATGTGTTCTTGTGGTATGATTGAGCATTCCTTGGGTATATGCCCAAGAGCGCTATAGCTGGGTCTTGAAGAAGATTGACTCCCAAATTTCTGAATCATCATACTGATTTCCAAAGTGGTTTTACACTTTTATACACTCACCAACAGTGTACGAGTGTTCCCCTTGCTCCACATCCTCTCCAACATAAGCTATCATCAGTGTTTTTGATGTTAGCCATTCTGACAGGTATAAGATGGGATCTCAAAGTCATTTTTATTTGCATTTCCCTGATGACTAAGGATACTGAGCAATTCCTAAAATGTCTTTTGGCCATTTGAGATTCTTCTGTTGAGAATTCTGTGTAGCTGTTTGCTTTTAATTGCCTTCCTGGTATTCTGACTCTCACAATCTTCCTGCTCCTGTGATGCTCCCTGAGCACAGGAGGCAGTAGCTATGTTGCCAATGTACCCATTGAAGCAGGACTCCCCTACATTGATCTTTGCATTGTGTGCAGTTTGTAACTTATTGTTTAGATAATTTTAGATGATTTCAGACATGTACACAATTCTCATACCCCAGTTCCCTAAGCTCCCTGACATAACTATCCTCCCCACAAATCTCTTTTCACATTCATGACTATTCACTTTTTTGTGACCCACTGAGTTTAATTAGTACACTCTCCAAGTAGATATGTGTTTCCAGCTATCTGTTGGAGCCTGGTGGCTTCAACATTTATTTTATATTTGAGAATTTCAAAAACTTCTTGACATACTGGGAATAATCAACAATGAGGCAAACTTCAGAATAGGAGAAAACATTACATGATAAGGTTTACTATACATACTATATAAGGAACTCTTAGAACTCAATAAAATCCATTAACTGTCCAGAAGCTTTTTAGTTTGATATAATCTAATTTGCCTCTTTTTGATATTGTTTTTGTGCTCTTTTTTTTTGTTTTTCTGTCTGTGATCACCCCCAAATCTTGAAGCTTTTCTTTGATATATTCTTCTAATAATGGTCTCATATTTCCATGTCTTATGATTAAGACATCAATATCTTGGGCTTCAGAATTTTTTAAAAAATTATTATAATATGTTACTTCTATTATTTAAAACAATTTTAAAAGTTAAATATATTTGAATTATATACTCACCCTCCAGATCCTCTTCTCCCTCCTCACCCAGTATTAAGATCTTCCTAAAAAACAAATCAATACAATAACGAATCCCTCCAAAACCAAGAAAACAAAATAAAATCATGCCCCCAAAGAAAGAGAAATGTAAACAAAACAAAACAACAAACTGTAATTAAAATTTTTTTATCTGGTTTTGAGATAATACATCAAGGTGTTTGTGGCTACTGATTAATACCTGGTATAGAAAAAAAGTACAATAATGCGAGCAACATCCTAAAGGCTTACAAAAACCTGTGAAGAATCAAGACAGGTTAGACAACCAATATAGACAATGTAATACAGATAGGGTCTAGGGAATTAAGTGATGTAATTATCTAAGGACAGACTGTACAAAGAACATGTGAAAGATTGGAAAAGGGCTGGTTGAGGTAAAATACTTGAATATTACTAAGTATTGATCTGAGATCATAGAGTACACATTTATAATCACACAGTTACAGTAGACATTTGGACAAAATGAGAAAATCCTGGGATAACCACGGTGATCAGATATGATTTTATGTCTACACTACAATTTCCAGGACCATATGGGAAAGACAACAAGTGTATATTTGGATCCCCTAAACTTATTTCCCAAATTCAACTACTTGTACAAACTCTCTGTAATTTGTGTAGTGAAAGTTACATTTTCAGATCTTTAAACAGAAGCATCCACAGTGATGTAAAATTCTGTAGCAATGTCCAATGTTAATATTAATAGAAGAATCTGTATAAAAGTCTGAGGAGTTATCATCATAGGAGTGAGGGAATTTGCTTTTTGCAAACTACTCTTTCTAATGCTCCCTTCACATCTCTGTTCCTCAGGCTGTAGATGAAGGGGTTCAGCATGGGAGTCACCACTGTGTACATCAAAGACATGATAGACTCCTTCACAGCAGAGTTATTAGCTGAAGGACATAAGTAGAGACCAATGACTGGCCCATAGAATAGTGACACTACAGACAGGTGGGAGCCACAGGTAGAAAAGACTTTACGGATACCTTGAGAAGAAGGGACTTTGAAGATGAAGGAGACAACTTTTGCATAGGAAACAATGATGAGAAGGAAAGGGAGTACAACTATAGGGCCTCCCAAGATATATATCGCCAATTCATTATCATAAGTGTTAGAACAAGCCATTTTCAGCAGAGTAGACATATCACAGAAATAGTGGGGAATCATGTTGTCCTCACAGAAAGACAATCTAGCAATGAGCAGAGTGTGCAGCATTGCGTGAAGTGTGGTCAGCACCCAGGACAGCACCACCAGACTCAAACAGAGCTTAAGACTCATGATAGTCATGTAATGAAGGGGGAAACAGATAGCCACATAGCGGTCATAGGCCATGACTACAAGAAGAAAACTCTCCATGACTCCAAAAGTCACGAAAAAGTACATTTGTGCCAGGCAGGCTGCGTAGGTGATGGATGGGTCCTGGCTCTGCATGTTCTGCAGCAATTTGGGCATTGTGACAGAGGAGAAACAGAGGTCAGAGAAGGACAAGTTGCTGAGAAACAAGTACATGGGTGTGTGGAGATGGGAGTCCAGTAGAATGAGGATGATGATGATGAGGTTCCCCAGGACAGTGGTGAGGTACATGGCCAGGAACAGGGCATAGAACAGGTGCTGGTGCTCTTGGGGGATGGGCAGGCCCATGAGGAGAAACTGGGAGATGACAGTTTGGTTTCTTCTAGTCATGCCTTTACTCCAATGCCTTTTCAGAAAACAATAATAGTGGCACTTAACATTCCAAATGAAGATGAATATATTACAAATTCATTGGATAATGAACAGAAGATGCATGCTCTTTATACATTATTATAATAAGTATACAGCTCAGATCATCATGTCTATATTAATAATTATTAAGGACTTATTAAATCTGTCTTAACATATCTTACCAGCTAGTCTTTTCCCAAACAGTTTTTTAAAATTTGATTTGCATGAAATCCATTTTTTTCTCTTGAACTTACCTGGTTAGTCATCCTAGACAAATTTGATTGCCTCATGCTTTATCATTCTCTCTCAGTGTGATGCTTCTAAAGTCATTTTCCATTATCTATCTATCTATCTATCTATCTATCTATCTATCTATTATCTGTCTGTCTCTCAGTCTGTCTGCCTGTCTGTCTATCTATCTCTCTAAGAAAAAATTATAAACACTGAAGTTTCATATTGCCACTTAAAACTCAGTTGTATGTGTCATTCTTAATTACAGACTCTATATCCATTCATTAACTCACTATCTTCCATTGGGTGTACCAAGGATGTCCATGTCACAATAGATTCCCAAAGAAACCGATGACCCTACTCTTGTAGTGCCTTCCATTTCTGTCTCTTGTGTTAGTAAAAGTAATTCAGAATAAAAAAGGATATATTTTATTGCATCTACTCATTTCTTTAACTTTAATCTAGGGCATTCAAATTCTCTTCTTCATTGTATTTCAACCACCTGCATTCCTCACCACAAGACCATATTCCTATAAGGAGGTGTATCTCTAGCAATATCATATTAGATTCTTAATACATACCCCTATTTCCTACCTCAGTACCCTCCTTCTACATGCTTCATTTACATCTTTGCAATCTAAGACAGCAATCTGATTCTCTCTTTTCTAATAAGTGTTTCAAAGTATTACTATTACTTTTAAGATATAGGCACATTCCTTTTGAATGCACAAATGATACTTCATTGCTGGACCTGTGCCTACACTTGGGCTCACAGTGACTCTTGCATTCCACTTCTCTGTGGATAACAACTGAAGTCAGGATTTCCAGTCCATTCTTCAACTTTTTTCCTTGTAACTGTTAACTTCTTCCAATGGCTCATACTTTATCTGACTTATTCCTATTTATTTTCATCTATAGTAGCTACTGCTTGCTTAGAAAAATCTTTGCCTACCCGCCAGGTAAGAGCTACTGTATGTTCCCATTGCATTCTGAACTCAACCTACAGCCCCCTGTTACTTTGATCACTGGTTTACAGCTGACCTCCCACAAGAATTCAAATTCCATGCAAGAAAAATAACGTCCTATTTTATCTTATAACAGGGCCAACACTTGGCATGGTACCTGGATGTTTCTTGAATGTTTCTAGGATATAATGCAGACTAGGTATGTAAAGGTAAGATTCTTCACCTTTAAAAATAGAAAATTGCCATTAAAATTAGAATGCACCCACTTAATAAAATTTTGCAGAATGCAAACTCACTAGCTTAACCACTCAAAACCTTGACAGAATGTGATCAAGTACAGAAAGGTAATTTGGTATTTACTAAACACTGAGGGTATGACTGTTTTCAGCAATTCTGGTGACTCAAAGTGCCACAGAGGATGTCACTAATATTGATGTAGGAAAATCAATATGATGATCATTTCATAAATTATTGAAAATACAAAAAGAAGTAAAAGGTATGTACAGACATGCAAAATTTATATTGAGTTCTACCTCATATATACATAACATCAAGTGATGGATCCTTTCTTAGTCCATGATACCAAGTATTGACAAGTGTCAGTTCTTAATGCTGTTAGGAAGATATATCAAAAAGATATTACTAATGTTGAAGCCAGTAGACCTATCAAATCACCCTTCACAACATGACAAGCCTCATGGAGCAAGTTGAAGGATATACAAGAAAATGTGCTGTCTTCTCAAGAAAAATTCTCTCTCCAGACTTCTCTGGATCAAGCCTGCAGCCTCTACTCTTCCTAGAGACTCTTGGGGCTGGATTTGTAGATATTAGACCCTCATTTGTCAATATTATCTAAGTTGTAAGCTGTATCCTTAAAATAAATGGCTCTTTCTGTTCTGTCTTCCTGGTTTCTTCTAGACAGTCTTGACTAATGAACAACCCAACATGCTTTAAGATGGCAAAGGAAACAAGGGGGGGCATTAAGAGACATGTGAGGCTAGGTATGTAGCTCAACTGTATAATACTTGGCTAGCATGCCCAACATGTCATAAAACCACACATAAGAGATTTTCACTCTGTTGATGGGTATTTAATGTAGCTGCATTCATTGATGTTTACTTTAGAATCATATTTCAGTATTATGGAGGGATGATCCATGTAGGGAACACCATAACTGAGTTTCCCAAATTCTGCTTCCCCCATTAATGATAGGCCAGGTGTCTATGAATTCCCAGTATTCTTATGGAAGATAAGAGTTGGAGATAAGGGAATCTCTGAAAGATTACAGGCCAGCTAGCCTGATGTATGCCATAGCAAACAATAAAATATTGTGTTGTGAAATGTGAGCTTATTGATATCAGATTCCCTCTGACCTCAACATAGACAGAGGCAGCAAGAGACAAAGAGATACAGAGACATACACAGAGACAGAGAGAAAGAGAGAGATCTAAAGACAGAAGAACTACAAAACTTATCTCTGTGTAGTAGTGCAGACCGATGTCCCAGCACTTTGGAGTTTCAGGCTAGAGATCATCACGGGTTTGAGTCCAACCTGGAACAGAGTGAGTCTCTCCCCACAAAAATCCAAAGTAAGATACGGAATTGAAATCAATATCCCAGACCTGTTATTAGCTTGAAATGATATGTTTTGGGAGAAAGGATAAAGAAAGAGTAATTACAAAGACCCTCATAGATAATACGTTTATTAATGTTGATCACAAAACATATACTCCACTATATAACAATAATGTGAGTCAGAGAGATGGCAAAGATGAATATTATCACATCCAAAAAACTATCCTGAGAATAAGCAATTTTATTTTTAAAGATAAAATACTCTCCAGTTGGAAGGTCAGCAAAGAAATAGCCCAGTCTCCTGATAATTACCTGGATAGCCAAGGGTGATTCCTAAATCATGATGAAAGATCCTGCTCTTCTTATTCACTATGGGCATAGGAAGTCACCAGGTCTGCAGTCCTCTCCAATGTCTATACCACATTTCACACACCTCCCCTGCTATGCACCCTTACATAAGAGGCTCTGTGTCCCAGAGGAGTCCAGGTGCTGCAGCAACTCATTAAAGGCAATCATTATCCAGGACCTCTAAATGACCAGTTCTCTCAGAGTCCTACTGAAGTGACTGATAATAGTAATATAGCCAGTGATCACATGGGACTACATTTTAGGGAGAGTTAGAGTGGGAGAGAAACTCATGGAGAGTTTGAGTAGTTGCTGAAAGTAACCAGAAAGTACATGTTCAAGGACATAACATAATATTTCTTAGAACATATTTTTTTTGTAAGTGGCTTTTAAAGACACACCATTTCCCTTTCTTTAAAAAAATGAATCAATTAATTTTTTTACATCCCAGACAGTTTCCCATCCCTCTACTCTGCCCAGTCCCTCCCTTTGCTTCCCCCATCCACTCCTCCTTCATTTAATTCAGAAAAGGGAAGGCCTCCCATGGATATTAAAAAAAACATGGCCTATCAAGTTGCAGTAAGACTATAAAGCTCCCTTTGTATTAACACTGGGAAATGCATCCCAGTTTGAGGAATAGGGTCCCAAAAGCCAGTAAAAGAGTTAGAGACAGGCCCTGCTCATACTTTCAGGAGTCCCACAACAAGACCAAGCTATACAACTGTCACATATAGGCAGAGAAGGCAAAATTTTCAAAGGTTCCAATTTAGCATTCCGTGGATACATTGTAACCCTCTGTAAACAAGTAAAAATGCAGAGAATATATCATTTTCAAAGGTTGCAATTTGGCACTCTGTGCATACATTGTAACTATCTAAAAACAAGCCCTTTGAGGAATGATTGTGTTACTGGCATATATAAGACTTCTATGGCACCACTTTCTATACCTGATAATATATGTTAAGGATAGGAATGTGTGAAAATTACACAACCCCACATCATGTTTAATTGCTGAGAAAAAAATGAAGCACACCTTCCTACTTTTTAGGTGACTTTTGACTCCTTAGCTTTAAGAAAAATCTTAATGTCACTCATCACCACCATCTTCTGAGCTACTCTCTCTATTTGTTATATTCCTGCCTAATAACAAAGTCTATGTCCCTGTTATTTTGAAGCAATAGCTTAGATCCATAGTTCTGTATTTGACTAATCCTTTATTGTATATAGCAAATATCAGTTGGATGAAATTAGTGATGCTGTGTTATAATGCAAGGTTTTTTTTTTGTTCTCCCACTCTGTTCCTGATCCAGCTGGTACCTCCCACTCCCTTAAGCTCTCTTTCCCCTGATGTTTGCCCTCCATTACCTCCCTTACCCCCAGTTTGCTCATGTAGATGTCATCGATTTCTCTGTCGTTTGGCGATCCCTGTGTCTTTCTTAGGATCCTCTTTACTAGGTAGCCTTTCTGGAGTTGTGAGTTGCAGTCTGGTTATCCTTTGCTTTACATCTAGTATCCACTTACGAGTGAGTACATACCATGTTTGTCTTTCTGAGTCTGGGTTACCTCAGTCAGGATGACCTTTTCTAGTTTCATGCATTTGCCTGCAAACCTCATGCTGTCATTGTTTTTCTCTGCTGAGTAGTACTCCATTGTGTATATTTACCACATTTTATTTATCCATTCTTCAGTTTTCATTTTTGGGAATCTGCATCCCCATTATTCTTAAATTATTTGGGCCAATATAAGTCATTTTAATATTTACTTTGTAACATGCAAATATTACTATTTCTTAGAGAATATCCCAGGAAATTACCCAGTATTACCTGTTTTACTTTTGCATATCATCCATGTTTTCCTTTGGTCATAAGCATCAACAACCCCATGCACAATGATATCTTTTTCCAGCTGTCTAGACCCTTTGGGGTAATTGAATGACCCCTTCACAGGGGTAACCTAAGTCCATTGGAAAACATAGAAACTTACATTAGGATTCGTAGTAGCAGCACAATTACAGTTATGAAGTAGTGATGAAAATATTTTTATGGTTGGGGGTCACCACAGTATGAGGAACTGTATTAAAGTGTGGCAGCAATTGGAAGGTTGAGAATCTCTGCTCTATATTTTGTATACTGGTTTAGTTAAGACCCCAAAGTGACTGGGATTTGCTTCACCTTCCAATTTAGTAAAATTTTGTGTTATGTCCCATGATGGAACTATAGAATTATAGGAACTGAGACTATACTATTATTTACAGTAATAATCATGCTATGGTATAATAATTATAGTAACTGAGAATATATAACTGAGAACTCTATTCACTACTATGAAATCTCTAGTTACATTGTTTGTGCATTCACATTTGCAGTTATCACACAATTATTTTCTTTAAACAAACTTCTGTGCCATTCATTGCTACTGTCTGTTTCCCCAGTCTCATCTCATGCACCCAGAAGAATCCCATTCTACTTTATGTATTTTTCTATCATTAACACTTTATATGAGTGGAACCATATAACATACAATCTCCACCCTCTTTTATTAGTAAGCTTTCTAAGGTACATGAATATAGGAATACACATCAATATTTCAGTTATTTTTTGTTACTGATTATTATTTCTTTTTATTGTATAAAACATTTTCCCCAATTCATCAGTTAATGGCTTTTCTACCCTATGAAAGTAATAAATACTATTGCCATAGATTGTCATGCTCAACTGTTTGTTTGACTAGCATAGTAATTATAGGTAGACCACTAGAACAGACTTTCTGTTTCTGGTGGTAGCAATCATATAGTGAACTTTCTAAAGATTGTTTTCATTTATTCTTTGAGAATTCCATACACAGTATTGTTAATAATACAATGTATTTCATACAATATATTTTATTTTCCCCTTACCTCAATTCCTTAAAGATCATTTCTTACCTCTGTACTCTCCAAAGTTCATGTTCTTTCTCTTTCTTAAAAGAAAAAAACAAAAGTAAACAAAACAAAAGAACTAACTCACTACCAAGGAAACCCCCACAAAAACATAGAGTCTGATTCATGTTAGCAAACCACCCCTAAACATGGTTCATACTCTGGAGTGTGGTTGATTTAGCCAGTATCACTCCACTGAAGCAAACTGAGTTTCTGTCTCCTGGCAACTTTCAACTGCAAATAGCTTGGGTAATCTGGCCTGACCTGTGCTGGTCATGTGTGCTATCACAGTTTCAGTGAATACACATGAGCATCTGTCCTGTTGGGTCTGGATAATGCTGTTTCCTTGGGGTTGTCTCCCACTTTTGGCTCTCAAATGCTTTGTTTGAACAACCCCTGAACCTTGAGGGGAGGGGTGGGACATAGACATCCCATTTAGGGCTGAGCACTCCAAAGCCCCTCACTCTCTTCACATTGTCTAGTTGTGTGTCTTTGCATTACTTTCTTTCTACTGCAAGAAGAAGCTTCCTTGATGAGGTTTGAATGATGCACTGATCTATGGGTATAGCAATGCATCATTAATAGTCATTTTATTGCTGTTCAGTTTTGCCAAATAATAGTAGTGGGTTTCCCCTAAGGTGTATGGCATCTAGTTTTGGTTTCCTTGGTCTAACTCACACTATTAAGTATAGGTCCCATCTGATGGAGCAGGTCTTACATCCAATAAAAAGTGGTTGGATATTCCCATAATATTCATGGCATGATTGAGCTTGATTGTATCACTTGGCATTTCTTGTGGGCAGGAAGTTATTGTGGGTCACATAATTCATAGCTGAGTGAAACTAATGACTATTTTTCTCACCTAGTAGTGTGCATAGCATTTTCGAGAACTTGGATGCTAGCCAAGTGCTATGACATAAATATGTAGTGTCTTCCACAATATAGTTTTAATGTCAAGTTGGGAAGGGTGATCAATGGCATTGGCAATAGCCTATACTAATTGGGGTGTGTGTCTATGGGAGTCCATTTGGTCAATGACTCAAAACACAAAATTCATTTATTGGTACTAAGCTCAGGGAAAGATTTTCTGAATAGTACTGTATTTTCTCGGGAATGAATGCTAATACCTGACCCTCAGGCCTATTGAAACTAGATAGCTTCTGTACATGAAGGAAACCATCAATTTGTGAAAGGGAAGGCCACAGAGTGGGAGAACATTCTTATCTAAAACACTCAAAGAATCTAAAATGCAGAGCATCTAGGAAACAAACAATCCAGTCAAAACTGGCTTCTAGATCTTAACAGAGATTATTTTTAAAAAATTCAGTTACTTTTTCTTCTCTCATATAATACATCCCAAGTGAACCCTTCTCTCCTCCAGTTGTCCCCATACCACAGCACCACTGTTCTCCCATTTCCCTTCACCAAATAGATCTGCATTCACTACTGAGCTCAAAACTCAAAACCACGTGAATCAAAGACCTCAACATTTAACTATACACTGCATCTTATAGATGAGAAAATAGGGGGTAGCCTTGAATGTATTGGCACAAGAGACAACTCCCTGAAAGAACACCAGTAACAGAGACACTAAGATCAACAATTAATAATTGAACCTCATGAAACTGAAAAGCTTCTTCTGTAATACAAAGGACACTGTGAATTGGACATAACAGCAGCCTACAGAATGGGAAAACTTTTCACAAACTCCACTCCTGATAGTGGATGCATATCCAAAATTTATGAAGAATGAAAGACTCTAGACACTAACAAACTAAACAATACAATTAAAAAATGGAATACAGATCTTAACAGAGAATTCTCAACAGAGGAATCTCAAATGGCTGAGAAACATTTACAGGAATATTAATCATTCTTAGCAATCATGGAAATTCAAATCAAAACTACTTAAAGGTATCATCTTATTTCTATCAGAATGAGTAAGATCAATGGCAGAAGTGACAGATCATGCTGGTGAGGATATGGAGCAAGAGGAACAATCCTCTAGTAATGGAGGGAGTGTAAACTTGTACAGCCACTGTGGGCATCAATATTTCAGTTCCTCATAAAATTGGGAATCCATCTATCTTAAGACCCAGCTATACCACTCTTGGGCATATACTTAGAAGATTCTCCATCTTGTCACAAGGACATTTGCTTAACTATGTTCATAATGGCTTTTTCCCACTAGACAGAAACTGGAAACAACCTAGATATCTCTCAAATGAAGAATGGGTAAAAAAATGTGGTATATTTACATAATGGAGCATTCCTTAGCTATTGAACTTATCACCTTCTTTAACCAGGACTACCTTTCTTTGGTGGAATTGGGGCACCAATCCATCCACTAAACCTTTGACCCAGGCCAGTCCTGGCTGGAAGATGTGCTGGGGTGGCTCAGAGCTTGTGGGAATGGCCAAACAATGACTAGTCCAACTTTAGGTCTGAGCCAAGAGAGGGAGGAGCACATGACCTGTCTGAGTGGCCAGGAACTGGAAGCTGGATGGCTCTAAGAGCTAAGATAGAATCAAACATGACCTACCAAAAAAGTGTTTGAAATTATTCCTAATGATATTCTGCTTTACTAATAGATTGGTATCTGTCTCAATCATTATCAGAGAAGCTTCCTCTGGCAGCTGATGGAAACCAATGCAGAGAACCAACACAAACATTAGGTGGAGCATGGGGAACCTTACAGATGATGGGGAAGAAGGATTGTAAGACACACACACACACACACACACACACACACACACACAGAGAGAGAGAGAGAGAGAGAGAGAGAGAGAGAGAGAGAGAGAGGAGTCAAAGACATCAGAAGAACATGGCCCACAATTCAGCTAAGCAGGGATCATAGAGTCTCACAGAGACTGAACCAGCAATCATGGAGTCTGCATGTGTCTGTGCTAGGATCTCTGCATACATGCTGTGGTTGTTTATCTTGGTGTTTCTGTGGGACTCATAACAGTAGGAGTTGGGGTGTCTCTGCTTGCCCTTGGGAACATTTTTGTCCTACTCAGTTGCCTCATTCAGTCTGGCTATGAGGGTTTGTGCCTAGTCTTAAAACATCTTGTAGTGCTGTGTTCAGTTGACATCCCAGAAAAGCCTGTTCTTGTCTGAAAGGAAATGGAGGAGGAGTGGATTTGAGAAGGAGGGGAGGTGGGAGAGGGACTGGAAAGTGTGGAGGGAGGGGAAGCTGTGGTCAGGACATACTATATTAGAGAAAAATAAATAAACTGCAAAAAGTTTACTGAGCACCAACAAAGGATCGTGATATATCATTCATTTATATTTATAAAGCATACTGTAGTCAACACAGAAATTTGCATAAAATCACAAATCCTTGGGATAACAAGAATGTACAGAATGGAGATCTAAGGACAAAAAGGGAGGACAAGGAATAAGAGACCATGATTAATAAAGACAACATGAGAACAGGAAGAAGCAAAGTGCTGGAGAGGTCCCGAGAAATCCACAATGATACATCCACTGTAGACTACTGGCAATGGTCGAGAGAAAGCCCAAACTGACCTAGTCTGGTGATCAGATGGCCAAACACCCTAACTGTAATGCTAGAACTCTCATCAATAACTGATGGAAGTGGATGCAGAGATCCTTGGCCAGGCCTCAGGTGGAGCTCCAGGAGTCTAATTGTCAAGACAGAGGAGGGACTGTAAGAGTGTGAATTGTTGAGACCAAGATTGGAAAAAGCATAGGGACAAATAGCCAAACTCATGGAAACACATGAATTATGTACCAAAAGCTGTGGAGCCCCCAACTGGATCAGGCCCTCTGGATAAGTGAGACAATTGAATAGCTTGAACTGTTTGGGAGGCACCCAAGCAGTGGGACCCAGACCTATCCTTAGTGCATGAGCTGGCTGTTTGGAACCTGGGTCTTATGCGGGGACACTTTGCTCAGCCTGCAAGGAGGGGACTGGAGCTGCCTGTACTGAATCCACCAGGTTCAAATGAATCCCCAGGGGAGTCTTTTCCCTCGAGCAGATGGGAATGGAGGGGAGGGGATGAAGAGAAGGTGGGAGTGGGGGCGGGAGGGGGGAGGACAGGGGAACCCATGGCTGATGTGTCAAATTAAAACACAAATATAATAAATAAAAAAGGAGAAAAAATGAATGACAAAATTAAAAATTAAAAGAATGGAGATCTGATAAAACAGTGGATCTTACCTAATGGTTTTCTTGAGTCACACAATGGTATCACTGAATCACAAAGGTCCACTTCCATAACTGAACTACTTAGAAAAAACTCCTGTTTGCAGTACAAGTGTTATGAAGCATGTTATTGAATCTGTGTCTCATTTCAGGAATACATTTTGTAATATTAATATCAATATATTTATTAGATAGACTTAAGTAAATATACCAGTGTTGACATTATAAGCAAATTTTCTTCTTGCAAAGGACTCTTATCAGGGCCCCTTTCATGTCTCTGTTCCTCAGGCTGTAGATGAAGGGGTTCAGCATGGGAGTCACCACAGTGCACATCATGGCCATGACAGTTTCCTTCACAGTAGAGTTATTAGCTGATGGAAATATGTAGAGACCAAGAATTGTCCCATAGAACAATGAGACCACAGTTAGTTGAGAGCCACAAGTGGAGAAGACCTTGTGGATAACCCGAGCAGAAGAAACTTTGAGGATGGAGCAGACAATTCGTACATAGGACACAATGATGAGTAAGAATGGGATAACACTAACAAGCCCTCCCATGATAAATATCATTAATTCATTAATATAAATGTCAGAGCAGGCCAACTTGAGCAGGGCTGATATGTCACAGAAAAACTGGGGGATCACATTGTCCTCACAGAATGACAATCTAGCTAAGAGTAGGGTGTGCAGCATGGAATACAGAGTGGTAAGTACCCAGAACAGCACCATCAGACACACACAGAGTTTGGGGCTCATGATGGTGGTGTAATGGAGGGGGAAGCAGATGGCCACATACCGGTCATAGGCCATGACTACAAGGAGGAAGCTCTCCATGTCTCCAAAAACCATTAAAAAGTACAGTTGTGCCAGGCAGCCTGCATAAGTGATGGATGGGTCCTGGATCTGCATGTTCTGCAGCAATTTGGGCATTGTGACAGAGGAGAAGCAGAGGTCAGAAAAGGACAAGTTACTGAGGAACAAGTACATGGGAGTGTGGAGATGGGAGTCCAGTAGAATGAGGATGATGATGATGAGGTTCCCCAGGACAGTGGTGAGGTACATGGCCAGGAACAGGGCGTAGAACAGGTGCTGGTGCTCTGGGGGGATGGGCAGGCCCAGCAGGAGGAACTGGGAGATGACAGTTTGGTTGCTCATTATCAATTTTTGTCTCCAGTATCCTAATGAGAAAATGTCAGGGTCCCTTAAAATTCAAAATAAAAATGAACGTACATCTAGGATACATATTCTACAACAATCCATCTGACATTTATTGTAGTTATACCTTCAAATTATAAATGTCTGTAACCATTCCAATCACTAATGATTTTCTTAGCTTCTCTTTAACAGGTTTCTCTCTCCCATCCTTTCTAAGACAGTTCTATGCATTTTACGTAGATACGAAATGGACTAATGCATCCCTATCCTTATATCTGCACATCCTGGGTAACTGTTGTTTGTCCATTTGTAATTTGCTCTGTGTCTCTTTTATCTTTCATTTATATGATGTTCTTGAAGAATTTGAATGAGCTTTATCATCATAATTTTACATAACTTCAAGGAAACTTCACATACTCTAATGCCTTAGATTACCATATGAAACTCAGTCATACATGTCTCAGTAGCATACAGATTTCTGATCCACTGCTAACTAATCATCTTCCTTCCATTCCATGTATGACAGGTATCAGGAGCTCAAAAGCCCCAAGTGAAATTTATGTCTTCACTTAGTTGTCTTCTAAAGCATTCCTCAATTACTTACCTCTTCATACTATATTAGAGTATCCCATAATATAGTAAAAGAAATTCATGTTTGAGTCAGAAACCTGTGAATTTCAATCCATTCATTTTTCTTACCTTGAACAACTGTCACATGTTATACTGAGTCTCCTCTTCATTCTCCTTGTAAGGGTTCAGTCCTTAATTACATCATCAGCCTGGGATAGCCCAGCCTAAAAAGCAGGAGGGCCCTCTGTGTGCCTCCCTTTTTCTCTTTCCTCCCCCCTCACCCCACGCTGTCTATCTCTCTGTTTCTCTGTTTCTCTGTTTCTCTCTCTCTCTCTCTCTCTCTCTCTCTCTCTCTCTCTCTCTCTCTGTCTCTCTCTCTCTCTTTCCTTTTCTCTCCCAATAAAGCTTTAAATGGTAACTATCTTGCACTGCCTCTTCTATCCAGCACTCTCTGCCAGTGGCCAACCCACGAGCTCCGGCCAGCCACCAGTACCGCTTCTTTAACCAATGGTTCCTGACTCCAGTTCTCTTGCTCCATTGGCCCATGATGGCCAGCCACAAGCAGAGCCAATTTAACCAACACTCCTCCTATTCCATCCATCTCTTACTGTGAGTTTATACACATTCGTCAGGATCACATCTTGTCTTTACTGGAATACAGAAGAAAACTCAGTTCACCTCCATGATCTCACATCTCCTGACTCTTCTCTTCTCCTTTAACTTGCTTCATTTATACTGTGGCATTCTAACAACAATTTCCAACATCTCTTGTCTGATTTATTCTTCAGATTACCACTGCTGCTCTGAGGATAAGGACAAAGCTCCTGTCAGGGACATTAATGCTCTTTCATTATTTCATGCATACAAAAGGTATTTCCCTACATGGTCTCACACTGACACTTGAATTTCTTTTTCAATGCTGTGGTTAAAACTCTTCACCTCCCAATTTTAGAGTATCTCCTCCACTTGGCTATTACTTCTTCCCCTCTCTTGTCCCCTCATTTGGTTCATCTTCATATGTAAGGTATATGTTTATTATATACTGTCTTCCCATACTAAGTAAGACTTTCAACCATGTTCCACTGCATCTATACATATCCCATGCACTTAATACTTTGATCACTTCTTTAAGGTATCTTCACATAAATTGAAAACTATATGCAGGAAAGATTCCACATGACTTCATTCCAATTGGTCACTTACTGATGACTCCAAATCATTTCCATATGCTTTAATGTAGAAAATGTCATTGATATTGGTGCAGTAGAAAGATATGACGAAAATTTTTATAAACTATAAAAAAGAAGTGACAGAATTAGTTTGAAATTTTTGTGTGAGTTATTCCTCAGATGTCTATATTGTATGTGGTGATTAATTTATACATCAAGTGGGTTTAGCCCAATGCTAATGTTTGAAAAATACTAGTTGCTATGTAGATAGTCTATAAATGTCATTTAATTGCAGACTTTGAGTAAAGTAACTAATACTTCATAAGATAAAGATCTTCATGCAATCAGATGAAGGGATTAAGGGAAAAGGGACAGTTTACTGTAGAAAAGTTTTCTTTTTTCTTTTTCTTTTTTTTTTTTTTTTTTTTGGTTGTTCGAGACAGGGTTTCTCTGTGTAGCTTTGTGCCTTTCTTGGAACTCACTCTGTAGTCCAGGCTGGCCTCGAACTCACAGAGATCTGCCTGCCTCTGCTTCTCAAGTGCTGTTATTAAAGGTGTGCACCACCACCGCCCGGCTAGAAAAGTTTTCATATTCTGCATTAGATACAAATCTGTATCCTCCACTCTTCTCAGGGACTCCAATATTCTAGACAGTTCTTCAAATGTTGGCCTTATCAGCCTCTAACACTGGGCAGTCTGTGTATTAAGTCACATGCATGGGCACACACACACACCACACACACACACACACACACACACACACACACACACACACACGTGCGTGCACGTCGTTCTGTGATTCTTGACATGCCTGGCTAATGAGTCTATCACATGTCCTGGAGAAACATCAAGAGTTCTAAGCAACTTTTATTTAAATACAACAACCAAGTCTGACTGTATTTTAACAGATTGACAATGTTTAATGCAGCTGAATTCAGAGTTTGCACACTTAGATGTTGTGAATTAGCATTACAGAGGGGGAAACCATGTAGGAAAAATATCATGCACCATTTAAAAGATGCCCTCTCTGTGTATTCAAGACTGTGTATTCAAACATGCAACATTCCTACCTCTGCTTCTCTAGCACTGAGATTACAGGCATGTGACATCATGCACAGTTTCTCATTCTGTAAATGAACAGTATTTTTGTGCTATGGAAGCATGTATGTAAAGATCAGAAGCCAGGGAAATCACCATCAACTCTTACCACTGATGGGCCAATGGATTTCATCCCTTGTTCAGGTGCTATGCCCACAGTTCTCAAATTAAACAGCACATGAAAATCCCAAGGGACATGTTTTTAACATTTGGGATGCAGTATATCATCTAGGATTCTGTAGCAGAACTGATTTTGGTCGAATAGCTTTCATTGTATAGTTTACATGAACACCTAGATGATACTAGTGTCATCCTTGTCATGGGCATAGGAGCAATCACAGATATTACCACTAAAACATAGATTTGTGAACTTGTACAGATAAAATTAATCATCATCTTGGGTAGGACATTGTTCAGAGTTTGCTAAGACTCATGGGAAAGTCTAGTAAACAACTGTTCAGCACTACAGCAGTGAACTCCATCTCACAGTGCTGCTCTTGTGTTGAAATGGTGTGATACTGAGAGAAAATTACATAACAAGTAATTATAATGATCCCATCAATGTATAAAAGTAGTTATATGATGGCCATGAAAAATACTTTTCCAGTGTAGCAAAGTCTTGGGAGACAGAGAAAAGAAGAATGTTATCATACCTGAAACACTGTCCTGCATCACACTGGAAATTCATGTGGATTGACAGCAAGACCCTTGCTTGTTTTCCTTAAATTACCCCTCTCTGCTGATGCTGATTCAAGTTTTCTGCTTCACTATCCTACTCATCTTTATTTTATTTCCAGTCACAGGAACTATTGGCCTCTGTACTCATTAATTATCTGTACCATTCCTAGTCACATCCCCATGCTGCCTTACTAGGACCTGAGGGGTTCTGCATCCCAGAGGAGTGCAGATCCTGTATAACTCTTTAAAGACATAGCAATTACCCAGGACCTTTTGAGGACCAATTTGCCTCAAGGATCACTAGTGGAGACCAATTATAGCCACTGATCACTCCTTCCTACACTTATGGAAGGTAGAATTTAAACAACAACAAGCAAAACAGGTAAACGAATAGCAGCAACAGTGTCAAAAAAGCAGGACAAGGTGCATACTCATTGGCTGCTCAGGTAAGGAGTAGGGTTTCTGCTTGACTGGACTCCACTTTGCTAGGGAGTGAAGTGAAGAAGGGTGAGTGGAAAAATCACCCTAATTATCAGGCCTTATTCTGGTTGTTAATGATTTAAATTGCCTCAAACAATAAAAATTTGCATAAGAAGCCATCAGTAGTTTTTTATATTTTTGTTTGTTAGCCTAGCCTTGATTGGCTGATTCATGTTTCCAGCCCATCCGACAGTTTTTAATCAGAGTGAGATTGTAGAAAATCACACCCACTAGGAAGGCTTCCAAGGACAGAATCTCAATTCAACATGACTGAGTACCTCCAAAAGACTTAGTGCAAATACACAAACTTCTGGATGATTTAAACTTCATCAGCCCACTTTCTATGTGTGCCAATATGTGAAGTCAGGAATATGGCAAGTAGATGGTATGTTTAATGCTTCTTTAAACCAATAGAATAGCAGTCCATGTTCCTATGACTGTCCACTCATTTATTCTTCTTACCTTTCTATGAAAACCTTCATTGTACCTACTGCTACCACCATTACTCCAGCCTCTCCATATATGTGAGATCACTTCCTAAGGCCATGTTCTATGAGTTCAGCACTGATCATGAGGCCATTTAGAATACCCTCCTTCTGGATAGTCCTGAACTTGGCAGCCATTTGTTGGATGCAGTTCTGTACATGATAATGAAACACAAACTTCTGCTCCAGAAATCTTTATCCTTAGGTGGTCTAATCTTTATTGGGCTTTTAGAGATTATTAACATTTGTTTTTGAATATGCAAATAGTATGTGGGATTTAAGGATATATCCAGCATTTTAGACAGGTTACTGTCACCTCTAATTGCATAGAAAACCACATTTACTTGCTAATCAATGTGTTTCAATTTCTCTAAGAAGAATGATGCATCCACTCTTTGTGTTTTTGACATTCGAAGAAAAAGGGATTGTATCGTAGACTCGAGCTCCAATTCAATCATCCCTAATAACTGTGATGTTCACTTACATAAGTATAATTAAATAGCCTTGGTATACCCAGTGTCATTGAAGCAATCTATAGTGCATTTTAGAGCCCACTATTCCCCAAAGAAGTCCTGTGCCCAATCACACATAATCTCCATTTTTCAGGCTTTACCTTCAACTATCTACTGGCAATTCCACTCTACTTTTTGTTTTTTCAGATTTTCCTACTCTTGATATTTCAAGTGAATATAAGTACTTCATGGCTTCTTTCTATTAACATGTTTTCAAGGTATTTCTCTGTGGCAATAATTGATTTTTTATTGCTTAACAATATTTCAGTGTACAGACATGCTACAGTTATTTATTTAATCCTTGGTTGATGGATGTAGGGAAGTAGTTCAGACCCCTACAGGCTCCCTGATCTCTTCCAGTCCCCATGAGTCCCAGTCAATTGATTCTGTAGGCTATGTTCTCTTGGTGTCACTGACTCCTTTGGTTACTCCATTCCTTCCTCCTCCTCCACAGAACTCCCAGAGTTCTGCTTAATGTTTGACCTTGGGATTCTGGATCTGCTCCCATCGGTTGCTAGATAAAGTCTCTTTGATCTCTTTGATGATGATTTTGCTAGGCTCTAGTCCCATAAAAATCTGCAAGTAGAACAAACTGTAGTTTTGTGGCTGAGTTGGTGTCTCAGCCCTCTACTTGAAACCTTTATAGAAGATGGTCAGTTCAGGCTCAGTGTCCTTTATTACTCAGATTCCTTGCTAGGGTTACTCTGGTAGATTCCATGGAGTTTCTATTGCTCTATTCCTACCTGTTCCCCTGAAATGCTCCCCATCCCAGTCATTTCTCCCAGTATTTTCTCTCCACTACAGTTGATCTCTCCTGCTCCTAACTACACCTGCCCCAAGTTCACCAGCAAAGTCTATTCCATTTCCTCTTCCCAGGAAGATCTTGTGTCTCCCCTTAAGCTCTTCTTTTTACTTAGCTTCTCTGGGTCTATGAACCTTAACACTATTATTATCTTTTAGTTTGTAGCTCATATCCACTTATAAATGAGTACATATTATGTTTGTTTTTCTGGGTCTGGGATACCTCACTCAAGATGATTTTTCAAGTTCCATCCATTTGCCTGTAAATTTCACAATTGTTTTTAACAACTAGGTAATAATCAATTGTATAAATGTACCATTATTTTCTTTATCCATTCTTCAGTTGGGGGACATTTAGATTGTTTCCAGCTTCTGGATATTATGAATAAAGTTCCTATGAACATAGTTGAGCAAGTGTCCTTGTGGTATGGTGGAATATCCTTTGGGTGAATACCTGGGAATGGTATAGCTGGGTCTTGAGGTAGATTGATTCCCAATTTTCTGAGAAACTGCCATATTGATTTCAAAAGGGTGGCATATTGATTTTCAAAGTGGCTGTACAAATTTGCATTCTCAAATTTGCAATGAAGGAGTGTTCCCCTTGCTCCTAAGCCTCACCAGCATGAGCTGTCACTTATGTTTTTGATCTTAGGTATTCTGACAGGTTTAAGATGAAATATCAAAGTAGTTTTTATTTGCATTTCCCTAATGTCTAACGATGTTGAACATTTCTTTAAGTGTTTCTCAGCTATATGAGTTTCCTCTGTTGAGAGTTATCTGTTCAGATGTGTACCTCATTTTTGAATTGGGTTATTTAGTTTGTTTATGTCTTGAGTTTTTTAAAAATACATTTTGGATATCAGCCCTTTGTCAGATGTGGAGTTGGTGAAGATCTTTTCTCATTATGTAGGTTACCCTTTTATCCTACTGATGGTGTCCTTTGTCTCACAGAAGATTCTCAGTTTCATGAGGTCCCAATTATTAATTATTGATCTTAGTGCCTGCTCTATTGGTGTTCTGTTCAGTTAACTGTCTCTTGTTCCAGTGTGTTCAAGACTGTTCCCCACTTTCTCTTTGTCAGGTTCAGGATGTCTGGTTTTATGTTAAGTGTTTCATCCACTTGGACTTCGCTTTCTTCAGGGTGACATATAAGTATCTATTTGCACTCTTCTACATATTGACATCCACTTAGACCAGTACCATTAGTTGAAGATGCTTTCCTTCTTCATTGTATATTTCTATCTTCTTTATCAAAAATCAAATGTCCATATATTTAGGTATCAGAGTGACTATGGCCTCATACAATTAATTTGGTAGTCTTCTTTCTGCCTCTATTTTGTGAAATAATTTGAGGAATATTGGTACTAGCTCTTCTTTAAAAATCTGGTAGAATTCTCTGCACTAAGTCCATCTGATCCTGTGCTTTTTTGGGTTGAGAGACTTTTAATAACTGCTTCTATTTCCTTAGGGGTTATAGGTCTATTTAAATTATTTTTATTATCTTCATTTAACTGTTGAACTTTGCCAAAACAAGGCAGAGCAGTCCTTCAAAATTCCTGCTTCACAGAAGAGTCTGCCAAATATTCTGCAGGACACAGAGGAAAGTATCTGACAAAATTTGCTGATACAAGGCAGGCCAGTTCTTCAAATTTTCTGCTTCACTGAAAAGTTTGCAGATATTCTGGGCCTATAGGCTGAGATGGATGCCCCAATGTTGCAGAGGAACTCTGGGTGACTGTCCTGGCAGGCAAATGTCTCTGTTGTTAGATAATATTACATACTTCTGGGTCTTTGATGGAGTTGAAGAAGAGATATAGTTGCAGTTTTCCTTAGTTATGATACAAACTAAGTTAGGTGTAAAACTTTGGATTTACCAAGATAGGATAATAATGCATTATTTTCTCTGACTATGCTAACTACAAATGGACAGACTATTGTATAATTCTACTTGATAACTGTTTTTGTTATGTATAATTTTCCTATGTTAAAGTTAAAACATTTCTTTTCATTTAAACAAAAGGAGAAAATAATGTAGAATATTATTTTAATATGTGTTACATTTGTTTATGCTATGAAACATTTATTTAACAATGAAGAGATGTGCTACATTCTTTTATGTTGCATGTGCTTAACTCTATGAGACTGCATTACTTTGCTTGTTTAAAACAATTGATGGTCTAATAAAGATCTGAATAGCCAATAGTGAGACAGGAGAAAGGATAGGTGGGGCTGGCAGGCAGAGAGAATAAATAGGAGAAATCTGGGAAGAAAAGGATCAAGGAACAGGAGGAGGAGGAGAGAAGGACTCCAGGGGCTGGACACCCAGCCACACAGCCAGTCATTGAGTAAGACTGAAAGTAAGATATACAGAAGTAAGAGAAATGTAAAAGCCCAGAAGCAAAAAGGATAATTTAAAATTAAGAAAAGCTTACTAGCAACAAGCCAAGCTAATGCAAGATATTTCTAATTAAGAATAAGCCTCCAACTCTAGGCCCTAAGCCACAGAACACAACCTGTGCTCCCTATCCCATCCATTACAACCCCAGTTGCAGACCAGCAGGTAAAACTCCTGTAGGTATGCCTGCCCACCCCCACCAGACCCTGTAATCTACAAGCCCAACTCCATCACCTAAACCTGCCCATCCCCTGTGACCTCATTGGCTTTCTGAGACACAGACTCTGCCAGCTCTGATTGGACTAAGAGGTAAGTGACTGTTCTCCCAGCCAGTCACCCCAGTGTCTAGACCCAATGCCCTGAGACACATCCTATACTCCCTACCCCCACCCATTGCAGCCCCAGTTGCAGGCAGAAGGCAAGACTCCTGTGGGCAGGTCTTCTTACCCCCCCATTTGACCCTGCAATCTACAAGTCCGACTCCATCCTCCAAACCCACTCATTATCTGAGACCCCAGCAGCTTTCTGAGACACAAACACCACCAGTACAAATCAGATCAAGTGTGGGTTCCCAAGACACAGACACCACTTGCACTGATTGGAGGAAGAGATGAATAGATACCAGTGTAGGAATACAATCAACAACATAAAGAGAAATGTGGCCCCACTAGAACCTAGTGGTTCTATAGTAGCAAGACCTGAACATTCCAACATAGAAGAAGCAGAAGAAAATGACCTTAAAATGACCTTAAAATGATCTTGTGAAGATGATAGAGACCTTTAAAGAGGAAATGAAAAATTCCCTTAAAGAAATTGAGGAAAAGACAAACAAAAAATTGGAAGAAATCAATAAATTCCTTAAAGAAAGTCAAGAAAATGCAATAAAACAAGAGAAGGAATCAGTTCAAGACTTCAAAATTGAAATAGAGGCAATAAAGAAGACACAAACCAAAGGGATGCTGAAAATGGAAAATATGAGTAAAGAAACAGGAATTACAGATGTAAGCATAACCAACAGAATGCAAGAGATGGAAGTGAGACTCTCTGGTGTTGAAGATACAATAGAGGAAATAGATTCATTGGTCAAAGAAAACATTAAAGCCAACAAAGTCATGAAACAATATGTGCAGGAAATCTGGGACACTGTGAAAAGACCAAACCTAAGAATAATAGATAGAAGAAGGAGAAGAATACCATCTCAAAGTCATAGAAAATATATTCAACAAAATCATAGAAGAATACTTTCCCATACTAAAGAAGGAAATGCCTATGAAGACACAAGAAGGTTACAGAACACCAAATACATGGACCCAAAACAAAGTCCCCTCACCACATAATAATCAAAACACTAAGCATACAGAATAAAGAAAGAACATTAAAAGCTGCAAAGGGAAAAGGCCAAGTAACATATAAAGACAGACCAATCAGAATAATACCAGACTTCTCAAGGGAGACTCTGAAAGACAGAATGTTATGGACAGACATTATGCAGATACTAAGAGACCATGGATGCAAGCCCAGACTACTATACCTAGCAAAACTCTCAACCACCACAGTTGGAGTAAACATATTCCATGATAAAATCAGATTTATATAATACCTATTCACAAATCTAGCCCTACAGCAGCACAAGAAGGAAAAATGCAATCTATAGAAGTTAGATAAACCCATGAAAACACAGGCAATAGATAATCCCATACCAAAAAAAATCTCAAAGAAGGGAAACACACACACACTATCACCAAAAAAATAACAGGAATTACCAATCACTGGTCATTAATATCCCTTAATATCAGTAGACTCAATTTATCTATAAAAAGACACAGGATAACATAATGGATATGAAAACAGAATCCATCCTTCTGCTGCATACAAGAAACACACCTCAACTTCAAAGAAAGACACTACCTCAGAGTGAAGTGTTGGGATAAGGCTTTCCAATCAAATGAATTTAAGAATCAGGCTGGTGTAGTTATCCTAATATCTAACAAAATAGACTTCAAACTAAAATTAATCTAATGGGATTGAGAAAAACATAACATATTAATCACAGGAAAAATCCATCAAGATGAAGTCTCAATTCTGAACATTTATGCCCCAAATACAAGGGTACCCATATATGTAAAAGAAAAAAAGTAAAGTTTAAATTGCATATCAAACCCCACACACTAATAATGGGAGACTTCAACACCCCATTCTCACCCATGAATATGTCTGCTGGACAGAAACATAATAGAGAAATAAGGGAACTAACAGATGTTATGATTTAATGACTTAATAGACATCTACAGTACATTCCACTGAAACACAAAAGAATGTACCTTCTTCTCAACACCCCAATGGAATCTTCTCTATAACTGACCACATACTCAGTCACAGAAAAATCTCAACAGACACAAAAAATTGGAACAACCTCGTGCATTTTTTTTTTGGACCACCATGGCTTAAAGTTAGAATTCAAAAACAACATAAATTACAGAAATCCTACAAATTCATGGAAACTGAATAATGCTAAACTGAATCACCACTGTGTCAAGGAAGAAATAAAGAACAAAATAAAAGATTTCCTAGAATTCAATGAAAATGAATGTACAACATACCTCAAACCAAACTTATGGGACGCTATAAAAGCAGTTCTAAGAAGAAAGTTCATAGCACTAAATGCCTACATAAAGAAGTTGAGAAATCTCACACTAGTGACTTAACAGCACACCTGAAAGCTCTAGAAGAAAAAGAAGCAAACTAACCCAGGAGAAATAGATGCCAAGAAATAATCAAATTGATGGCTGAAATCAATAAAAAAAGAAACAAAGAAAACAGTACAAAAGTCAGTGAAACTAAGATTTGTTTCTTTGAGAAAATCAACAAGATAGACAAGCCCTTATCTGAACTAAAAAAAAAGACAGAGAGAGAATATCCAAATTAACAAAAATCATAAATGAAAAGGGAGATATAACAACAGACAACAAGGAAATCCAGGGAATTATCAGGTCATAGTTCAAATCCTGTACTCTACAAAATTAGAAAATCTCAAAGAAATGGACAATTTCCTGTTTATGTACCACATACCAAAATTAAGTCAAGACCAGATAAATAATTTAAATAGACCTATAACCCATAAGGAAAGAGAAGCATTCATCAAAAGTCTCCCAACCAAAAAAAGCCCAGGGCCAGATGGTTTCAGCTTGGAATTCTACCATAATTTCAAAGAAGAGCTAATACCAATATTTCTCAAGTTGTTCCACATAATAGAAACAGAAAGAACATTGCCAAACTCTTTTTATGAAGCTACAGTTACCCTGATACTCAAACCACACCAAGATGAAACAAAGAAAGAGGGTTACAGACCAATCTTCCTCATGGACATCGATGCAAAAATACCCAATAAAATACTGGCAAACCGAACCCAAGATTACATAAAAAAAAAAAAATCCACCATAATCAGTTAGGCTTCATCCAAGAGATGCAGGGAAGGTTCAACATAGGAAAATCTGTCAATGTAATCCATCATACAAACAAATTGAAAGAAAAAACATATAATCATCTTATTAGATGCTGTAAAAGCCTTCGACAAAATACAATACCCCTTCATGATAAAGGTTTTGGAGAGATCAGGAATACAAGGAACATATCTAAACTTAATAAAGGCAATTTACAGCAAGCCAACATCCAACATCAAATTAAATGGAGAGAAACTCAAAGCGATTCAACTAAATCAGAAACAAGACAAAGCTGTCCACTCTCCCCATATCTATTCAATATAGTACTCAAAGTTCTAGCTAGAGAAATAAGACAAAAAAGGGAAATCAAGGAGATACAAATTGGAAAAGACAAAGTCAAATTTTTGCTATTTGCAGACAACATGATGGTATACATAAGTGACCCCAAAATTCTACCAGGAAATGCCTAAAAGTGATAAAGAAATAGACCATCATTGGAATACATACCTAAAGATGGACTGGTAAATTTGGCCAATACCCTGAAAGGGGACAAGGACTTACTTAAATAGTCCAAGAGAATTATCAGCTGAAGGTGAGAAGGAATTGGCTCTATTAGAAAAGGAAATATGAGAGGCACATGTGGATCATGTGAATTCAGAAATTAACTGCATTCTGGTCATACTCCCCCAAGACACTCCCTCACAGGTATTTTGATGAAGAGGGAAGATACTGTATTAGAATGGATATTTCTAGCATGTAAACTGAGTAAGATGTTAAAGACTTATGTAGAAAAGATTTCTGATTCGATTCTAAAAGGAAAATTAATGCTTCATCAATTGACAGGAATGGACCCAGCAGAAATTGTAGTACCTTTAACTAATAAGGAAATTTCCTCTTTATGGAAAGATAATGAATATTGGTAAAGAGCCTTCAGCAACTGTTTGGTAGGGATTAACAATTGCTATCCTGAAAAGCAAAAGAATACAATTCATAAAAAGAACTGAATGGTTCCTTCCTCACATTGTACAGCAAAAAACAATTACTGGAATTCCCACATTCTATACTGATGCAAATAAATCAGGAAAGTAAAGATATAAATCAGAAGACTTAAGTAAAGTGGTTCAAAGCCCCTACAACTCTGTACAAAAAGCAGAACTGTATGCCATTCTTACGGTAGTAATGAATTTCATAGAACCTCTCAATATAGTTACTGACTCTCAATATGCAGAGAGAGATGTTTTACATATTGAAACTTCTGAATTTTTTTCCTGAAAATAAAGAATTAACTTCACTATTTATACAATTAAAAGGAATAATCAGAAATAGGGAACATCCTATGTATATAACACACATCAGAACCCATACAGGTCTGCCAGATCCTCCAGTACAATGTAATGTGCTAGAATCCTCAGAATTTTATAAGAAACACTATGTAAATAGCAAAGTTTTGAAAAATGACTTTTCCATCACTTGGCAACAAGACAAGGAAATTATTAAAAAATGTTCTACTTGTTCCTTCTATAACCAAATTCCACTACCTGCAGGAAGTAATTCTAAAGGTATACAAAGAAGTGAAATTTGACAGGTGGATGTGTTTCATTTTGCAGAATTTGGAGGATTAAAATGTATACACCATCCCATTGACATTTACTCAGAATTTCAATGGGCAACTCTTATGAGTTCTGAAAAGGCTAACTCTGTGATTACACGCCTATTAGAAGTTATGGCCATCATGGGAATACCTGTACAAATTAAGACTGACAATGCTCCAGCATATGACTCAAATAAAGTGAGACTATCTTCTGTTTATTACAATATAAAGCATGTTACAGGTATACCACATAGTCCCACAGGCCAAGCAGTCATAGAGAGATCCAATCAAACTTTAAAGGTTATGCTAAATAAACAGAAACAGGTAACAATGACCCCTGGAAATAGATTAAATAATGCTTTATTAACCATGAATTCTCTCAAGGCTAATGAAAAAGGAACAATAGCTGTGGAGAGACATTGGACAACAGAAAAAACTCCAGAGCTAAACTAACTGGTTTACTTTAAACTTTTCAGAACAGATTTAAGATGAGATAGTCCATCATCCTACACTTCTAGCCAGAATCTCAGACAATCTTAACCATTACTCTGAGACTGGCTGCAGACTCTACAGCTAGCCCTATTGAGACTTAACTATCTAAGCTTTCTTGTAGGACCCCACAGAGATACTGTCACCCTCTAAACAGCAGGAAGTAATTCTAAGAAAATGACACCCCTCTCGCAAAGGTTTCATTTTTCTCAGGATTATAGATGGATAGTTATAGGGTTGGGAGTGGAACAATAAAATTTAGAGTTAGTATTCTCCTTTAGAAAAGAAAAGGGAGAATAGATAGTTATAGCATATTAAGGTAGATTATTGTATCTACTAGTAAAGTGTTATAGCAAACTATTAACCTTGAATAATTTGTACTGATATGGATTCTTTTATATTTGATACAAATGTAAACTGTTCTTATATTTCCATTTAAGATAATTTATACATTGATAGAAATACAAAACTATAATTGTTGTATTGTACATATATTTCTACTCCTGTTTGAAATATTCTGTATATTGATACAAATGTAATATTATATTTATCATGCTATATGTATGTTCTACCTCTGTTTAGGATAGTTTACATATTCATACATATTAAGGATATTGTTGTCATATTGCATATTGCACTATACATTTCTACCTCTGTTTAAGATACTTTGTGTATTGTCACAATTTTGAGGTCATTGTCCTTATACACTACATCTGATTATAGACTGTTTATCTTGTTAATGTGAACTCTTAGTCCTTAGGTTATTTAGATAGAGAAGACTTACAGAACTGTAGTCACCCATGCTTGTTATTTCTATAGTTATGTTAGTTAGGTTCTCCAGATTTATAGAAACATATGTCAGATGGACAGGTAATTTTAAAATATTTTATAGACCTAGAGAATATGGCACTTAAATGTTTTGATAACTTAGAATTCTGTTGTCATAAGACACAGTTGCTCCTGGCAGCACCAATCTGATATTGAGAGAATGTTGGGCTTCTAGACATTTCTGTCTGGAAGTTTATCTTCTTTTTGGCACAAAATGGCTTGCTGGACATAGAATAGCCCTTGCCTCGATTGCTGACAGTATGAACACTGTTCTCTATGGACAGGGAAAAGCAACTACTGAATTCTGCCAAGACAGGGTAAGATGATTTTTCAAAATTCATGCTTCTAAAAATGGTCTGTCTGATATTCTAGGCCTGTAGCCAAATTGGATGCCCCAACAATGCTGAGAAACTAGGTGAATGTCCAGGATGCCATCTGTCTCTGTCTATTCTTGCAAGAATTTTGGAAATTGCTCACTTGCATTTTCCATTTTCTCAGGTATTATTATTTTCCTTCTTAGGTCTTTGATGGAGTTGAAAACCAGATAGTTACAGTTACAATCTTCTCATAGCTTAGCTAGAACATATTAGTACAAGAGATAGAATCTTCAAGATAGGACAGCTATTGGAGCAATCTTGGTAAAATTTTCCATTAACCTATGTTCTGGACATTTCTGGATATTTAGCATATCTTTCTTGTTTGATGTTATTCTTGTTGGTTGTAGTTCCATTTTTGTTTATGTTATTACCCTTTGTTTTTCCTAGACAATACTTGATAATCATTCTTATTGTATACAGTTTGCATTAAGAATCTTCTTATTTAAACAAAAAGGGAAAATGTAGTTGCTCCACTGATGACCTTAAGCTATAGGGCGTGAAAGATGTGGTGCTTCCTGCCATTGTGCTTGACCTCTTAGAAGGAGAGGGAGAAGGAGCATGGACCCTTCTTCCTGAGCCTACTTGTGAGGTGGATTTGCTCTTGGACTTCAGCTGTCCATTCTGTTCTGTATTTGTGAGTGTATTTCCTCAATTTACCTTAATAAATTTCCTTAATAACTTCTTAAACAGACTCCCATGGATCTATTGCTTTGTGAAATCTTAATAAAAAGATGAAAATCAATATTTGAATAAAATACCTTGGTGATTTTCAGTCACACTAGATTTTAGAAACACCATCTTAGGTGATTTTTATGTTAACTGTAGCCAGGGAACTTGGGGTTTCATAGGTCAGGAGACATGGAGCTGTTGTCACTTCCACACAGCATCTGCATGGGAACTTTCTCATCTATGATTCCTAATCACTCTGGTGACTAGCTGGTCTCCTCAGGTACAAGGAAAGCAAACTTCTGACAAATTGTGTGAGTTTTCAGTGGATATTTTCCCCTTTAACACCAGCAGCTAACTTGCAAGTGTAAAAATTATTACTGCAGCTGAAAGTGTAAAATTATTACTGCAGGAGAAAAAAATCAAAAACAAAACAAAAACAAAAAAACTACCACGTTCTACTACCTGGTCCCCATTGTCTTGTAGAAATATTGTAATTTAAAAGTGCATTCAGTTCAACTTCAAAAGTACCTATAGTCTGTAAGAGTATCAAACTTGTTTAAAAGTCAAAGTCCAAAGTCTCTTCTGAGATTCATGCAATCTCTTTTTCTTATTCTTTTTTTCTCCATTTTTTATTTATTATATTTGTGTTTTAATTTTATACATCAGCCATGGGTTCCCCTGTCCTCCCCCCTCCTGCCCCTGCCCCCACCTTCACCCAGGCCCTCCCCTCCATTCCCATCTCATCCAGGGCCAAGACTCCCCTGGGGATTCAATTCAACCTGGTGGATTCAAAACAGACGGGTCCAGTCCCCTCCTTCCAGGCTGAGCAAAGTGTCCCTGTGTAAGCCCAAGGTTCCAAACAACCAGCTCATGCACTAAGGATAGGTCTAGGTCCCACTGCCTGGGTGCCTCCCCAGAAATCCACAATGATACATCCACTGTAGACTACTGGCAATGGTTGAGAGAAAGCCTGATCTGACCTAGTCTGGTGATCAGATGGCCAAACACCCTAACTGTCATGCTGGAACTCTCATCCAATAACTGATAGAAGTGGATGCAGAGATCCTTGGCCAGGCTGCAGGTAGAGCTCCAGGAGTCCAATTGTCGAGAAAGAGGAGGGACTGTAAGAGTGTGAATTGTTGAGACCAAGATTGGAAAAGCACAGGGACAAATAGCCAAACTAATGGAAACACATGAATTATGAACCAAAAGCTGTGAAGACCCCAACTGGATCAGGCCCTCTGGATAAGTGAGACAATTGAATAGCTTGAACTCTTCATGCAATCTCTTAAGTACAATCAAATTCAAAAAGCAGATAGATCACATGCTTCCAACATGTACTGGCACAGGACATATATTACTCTTTCAAAACATAGGAAGGGAGTATAGTGAGAAAATACTGGACCAAAGCAAGACTGAAAACCAGCTGGGCAAAATCCAAACTGCATCTCTATGGCTGATGTCAAAGCACTGTTCAGATCTCCAACTCCTTTCAGTTTTGTTTACTGCAACATACTTCTTTCTCTTGGGCTGGTTCTACTCCATGTTAGCAGCTTTCCTTGACAGGTATCCAATGACTTTGGCATCTGTAGCATGTTGGGTTCTCTAAGGCAATTCATGATTCAACTTCATAGCTTTACATAATGGCCTCTTTGGGCCTCCACTAAGTGATACCCCTTATACATGCCTGGCCCCAGCACCTTTCCTTAGTTGCTCTTTGACTCTAAAGTCAGAACCACATGGCCAAAGCTTCCAACTTCTGCTGTTTACTGGGACTGTAACCTTGCCCCCTTGTTCAATTACATCTTTACCAGTTTTCTGTCCTTGAAGGTTTCCTTCACTACCTAAGCTTGTTTTTTTCTAAAACTGGACAGTAGACCAAGCTATCCTCAAACTCAGAGACCTGCCAGTCTCTGCCCCTGGAGTGCTTAGATTTAAGGTGTGAGTCACCACACCCAGCTTTCAGCTTTTCTTTAATTCCTTTTCACAAGTTAGAAATCTAGCGGTGTGGCATCTTGTCATGAGGTCACTACTCCTTTTATTCCATTTCTTAATTTGTTTATATCCTTGAACTTGGACTGACTTAGCTTCAACCCACTTCCTGGTGTTCCTTTTCTTTTGAAATTGTACATTTTGTATTTTTCCTTTCTCAGTTTGCTTCTCTTCATTATAAATATATTTGAGAGTTACTGCTAAAACCACATGACAGAGTTTATACTAGGCTGTTTTGAGATTTCCTCAGCTAAGGGAATTAATCCAAAACTTTTCTTTTTAGCCTCAAGCAGACACTTGGGACAAGGGAAAAATGTAGACACATTCTTCACCAAATTAATATAAGAACAATCTCTAGGCAACATACTAAAATTCTTCTCCTTTGAAATCTCTCCTAGCCAGGCCCCCATAGTTCATCAAATCATACTCAGCACCATTGTCTTCCATGTCTTAATGTTGCCCATTAAGCAGCACTTAAAGCATTCAACTGCTTTTTAAATTCACATTCCCAAGGTCAATATTCCTTCAAACAAAAGCATAGTCAATCTTATCACAATGATACTCTAGTCCCTAGTCCCTGGTACCAACATTTGTCTTAGGGTGTCTATTGCTGTGAAGAGACCCCATGACCACCAACTCTTTTAAAGGAAAACATTTAATTGGGGAGTTCAGAGGTTTAGTCCATTATCAACATGGTGGTGTGCAGAAATCATGGTGCTGGAGAAGAAGCTCAGAGTACTACATCTTGATCTGCAGGGAACAGGAAGTGCCTGAACTAGGTATAGCTTAAGAATAGAAGACCCCAAAGCTCACTCCTACAGTGATACACTTCCTCCAACAAGGCTACATCTACTTCAAAAAGTCACACCTCCTAATAGTGCCACTACCTATGAGCTTATGGGGGCCATTTACATTTAAACTACCACAATTATGGATTCCTTTTCTAACATGGGAGACTGAGGGGGTATGGGAAAGAAGAGGAATAATCTGAAGATGAGAGTTTTATTTGTTACCGTCTGTGGATGGAAGGCCAGCAAGAGAATAGCTCATTCTCCTGATAACTTGCCTTGGACAGACAAGGGTGACTCCTAAATCTTGATAAAAGATTTTGTACTTCATATTCACTATGGCCACAGGAAAGCACCAAGTCTGTAGTATTTTTCAGTGTCGACACCACATTTCAAGCACCTCCTTTCCTATGCATCCCTATGCATGAGGATCTGTGTCCCAATGGTGTTTAAGTGTTGCAGTAACTCATTAAAGACAGTATATATCTAAGACATCTACAGAGGGGAGTAATAAGAGTCAGTGATCTTACCTCTGGCTACAGTTTGGAGAGAGTTTGAACAATTGCTTAAAGTAACTAGAAACTACATGAAAAAAGACATAATATTTTTAAAACATATTTTTTTTTATAAATGGATGTTTAAGACACACCATTTTCAATTGTTGCTGCTGGCACTATGTGGATACATTGTAACTCCCTGTAAATAAGCACTTTGAGGAATTAGTGTTTTACTGGCATGGATCCTTCTTTTATGACACAACTGTTTATATTTACTAATATATGTTAAGAATAGTAACATCAAAAAATTATATTTCTCCACATCATGTTTAATTGTTAAGAAATAAAACAATATGCACAGGCAAAAGACCCATTTACACAAAATAATACTAAAGATTAAAAAATTTTAAGAATGAATAAAAGCCAAGATTTTCTCAGAAACACCACATAGAAGACATTAGGAGATTGGAGGCTGAGATACTGGGATGTTATCATTTACTTAGTATTTTGGAGGACAATTTAAAAATGAGACCATATTTAAAGCAGAATTCAACTGAACTGATAAAATTCTGTGGTGACTTATGATGTAAGAAATGGAGGTCACTAAAATAGTAGCTCTAATATATGCCTTTTCAGGATCACCCCAAAAAGCAAAATAGAATAGTCAGGTTCACATAAACAGTCTCTGTCTTCAACTTCACACTTAGACATCTCCTCTTTTATATGCTAGACAATTGCTGTTCTATGCTTTGAACAGAATCTTGGATGGCAATGAGGAAATCTGGAATAGCATCTCCACATTAGTACATTCTATTTATTGGGAGAAAATTTCCAAAATTATCAAGTGTAGGTATCAAAGATAGAAGGGAATTTTCTTCTTACAAAGGACTCTTCCCAGGGCCCCCTTCATGTCTCTGTTCCTTAGACTATAGATGAAGGGGTTCAGCATGGGAGTCACCACTGTGTACATCATAGCCATGACAGTCTCCTTCACAGTAGAGTTATTAGCTGATGGACATAAGTAAAGGCCAATAATTGTCCCATAGAAGAGAGACACCACAGACAGATGTGACCCACAGGTGGAGAAGACCTTGTGGATGCCTCGAACAGAAGGAACCTTAAGAATGGAGGAGACAATTCCTGCATAGGAAGCAACAATGAGAACGAATGGAATGACAATAACAAGCCCTCCCATGATGAATATCACCAACTCATTAACATGTGTGTCAGAGCAGGACAACTTCAGCAGAGGAGATATGTCACAGAAAAAGTGGGGGATCACATTGTTCTCACAGAAAGATAATCTGGCCACAAGAAGGGTGTGCAGCATGGCATGGAATGTGGTCAGCACCCAGGACAGCACCACCAGACTCAAACAGAGCTTAGGGCTCATGATGCTGGTGTAATGAAGGGGGAAGCAGATGGCCACATAGCGGTCATAGGCCATGGCCACAAGGAGGAAGCTCTCAAGGTCTGCAAAATACAGGTAAAAGTACAGTTGTGCTAGGCAGCCTGCATAAGTGATGGAGGGGAGTTGGCTCTGCATGTTCTGCAGCAATTTGGGCATTGTGACTGAGGAGAAACAGAGGTCAGAGAAGGACAAGTTGCTAAGAAACAAGTACATGGGAGTGTGGAGATGGGAGTCCAGTAGAATGAGAATGATGATGATAAGGTTCCCCAGGACAGTGGTGAGGTACATGGCCAGGAACAGGGCATAGAACAGCTGCTGTTGCTCTTGGGGGATGGGCAGGCCCAGGAGGAGGAATTGGGAGATGACACTTTGGTTCTCTTCTGTCATATTCTTTTTCATGGACTTTAAGGAAAAACGACCTAGATCCTTAGAAATCCAAATAAAAATAATCAGATTTTTAGGCTCTTTGTCTGTTATTTATTTTAGAACAATTGATCTCATAAACATAATTATAAACTTACAATATTTGTAATCACTGATGATCTTTTCAAAAAGCCTTCTTGTGTGTTTCAGTATTTTATCATTTTCTGAACCTGTTCAGCTGTGAGCTTCTGTGACATAAAACATGTTAGTTGTTTTCCTTACCTGTGTGAATGGCCATCCTAGGCAGCTGTAATTGGCTTCTTTCTCTTACATAGTGTCTCTTACACATTGGTGGTCCTCAGGATTCTGAAAAGTTATTTTTTAATAGGATTTTGAAAATTAATTTTTAAATAATTCCATATGTATGTATACATATACATATATGTGTGTATTTGTCTATGCCAGGGGCTGAAATTGACATCTGAAACTCAGATGTGAAGTCTGTGTTGCCTTCAGAACTGTATCCTGTTTCTTAGTCATTACAATTTCTTGGATATATCACAGGCCTGTCAAGTACAGCAGATCCAAGTAAAACCCATGATCTCACTTAGCTCTTGCCCAACTTGCCCCTGTTCTGCTCTCGGTTCTGTAAAGAGGACCATGTGGACTCAGCTTTGTAAAGGTGACACTGGAGAACTGATAAATCCAGTGTCTGCAAGAAAAGGATGATAAATCCAGAAATGTGTTGGTTTATTTCTCTTCCTAGCACTGGCAATCTAGCAAATCCTGTAGCTCCTCTTCGTCATTCTACTTCCTCCACACATCTCCTCAACACCACACTCCTCCACCAGGCTGGCAACTAGATGCTTCCAGGATTGTATTTACAAGATTGCTAACATTTAATTCATTATACTTTGAATAATTTAATGTGATGAACCTCAGGAAACCAGTTAAAGGACTTAACATCCTGACCTTCCTCTTATTCAAGCCAACTTCCAATACTATCCAATGCTCTTATCATATTCCCAAATGATGCTTTGTTACCTGAGCCATGATACACCTGTGTGCTGCTCTTCTCTGATGCTAGTCTTAAAAGTCACATTTCCTTGCTTCTGGCATTTTACACTTGTTGTTTCTCTCACCTGCAATTTCCTCTCCTCTTTAGCCCCTTCACCAATGTTGTCCTCATCTATCTTTCATAGATATTACATGCCACTTGCTAATCAAAAATTTCCATACCAGACTGAGATCTGTTACCATGACCTCACAGCATCCTATGTTCTCTTCACATGCCTCAATGCCCCTGGTCAGTGATTCATTTAGGCTTTCTACTAGACTGTGCATTAAACACAGGAGAGGCCATGTCCTCCTACATCTTGCAGCATGGCCAGCTCATGGCATAGTACTTGTGTGTGACCAGTGTTCATAAATGATTTGTGTTGTGTGTGTGTGTGTGTGTGTGTGTGTGTGTGTGTGTGTTTCAATCTGAAACATACTCCTTAAATGTTAAAGGATATAGGCCCCCCATTAAATTAGAGGTTATACCCATACTAAATCTTGAGGTGGCACATGCCTTTAACCCCAGTATTCTGGATGCAAAGGGAGGCAGACCTTTGTGAGTTTGAGGCCAGTCTGGTCTACATAGAATCCCAGGCCTGTCAGGGTAACACAGTGAGACCTGTCCCAAAACACAATTTCCATATTAATAATCACTAGACTTGAGTCATTTAGCATTAATTTTGACACTTGTTAATTGACTGGTACTATTTTGTATTTATAAAAAATATAGGAATAGATCTGATGTGCTGACTGCTAGGTAATGTTGATGACTCAAAATGAAATTCTTATGTTTAATTCTACAAGAATTCATGTCGTGATTAACTTACATGTGAGTTGGACTAGGCTCTGGCACTGATTTTTGTGAAATGCAAATCCTAATATTGCTAAGAATGTAGTTTTCAATGTCATTAGCATTTAGGAAAGCAGACTCAAAGTAAAGAAAAATACCCTCTGCAATGGGATGAGCCTCCCACAGTCAAAGATAGAATAAATGTAGACTCCTGAGTTAGAACTCTGCCTCCAGACTGCCTTGTGCTCAAGTGTGCAACCTCAACTCAGCCTAATGGTTTGTCTGATGACTGGCCTCGAAGACAGACATTTATCAGTTCTCATTATCATGTGATACTTAGCTTAAAACAACTTATCCAAACACACAACACACACACACACACACACACTCACGTTTTTTTCTCGATGACGCCAACAAACTCCCTGTTTTGAAGCTGACCAAAAACAGAGAAGGAGCGTTAGGGGGTGGTGGAAGCCTTTTCTCTAAGTGCAATTACTGAGTCCACTGCTGAGGTCTTCACCCTGAGGACCATATTTAATGAGGCTTCGTTCACCAATTGTATATGTAAATATTGCATGGTGACATCACAGAGAGAATAAACATGTAGAGAAAATCATGCTTCGTTGTATAAAATTTCCTGTCATTATTAAAATGTATGTATAAACTAGGCTCTGGTACTGATTTTGATGAAATACTAATCCTAATGGTGTTATAAATGTGGTTTTCAATGTCATTATCACTTAGAACAGCAGACTCAAAGTAAATTAAAAATAGTTTGTCAAAATTCTACTTCCTTTGTAAGTGAGAGGGACCCATGCAGTATAGGGATATATGTAGACATCACCAATCAGAGGAGGCCTCACCTGTGGGTGCTGTCACAATTGACCCACAGATCTTCCTATCTTCTTCAGCCAATAAATCAGTAATTTTCCACAAGAACAGCACATAGGAATTCCCCAGGAGACAGTGTGGTTCACATTAAATACAAATCACCTAGAATTCTGTGAATATGTGGATTGTGGTTCTATAGTTCAGATTCTACATTATAAATGAAATATTGGGTGATGATATCTGGATGCTGGAGCAGGCAGCACGTACATTATCATTAATAATACACATTGGTGAGTCCCATGAGATAAATTGAAACAATCTTTGATGGGAGGCCTGCTAAAGGTTTATTAATGCTCCATAGCAAAGTTAAAAATGTCTTTATCATCACAGAGCTGTTATGTTGATAGGGTATGATCTTAGGAATAATTATTAAGATCTTAATAAGAGAAGCCACATGATGAATAAAATATTGCAAATGACAACCATTAATTCAAATATATCCATGGTCTGGCAAAGCCTCCAAAGATGAGGGATTACAAATAAGGAACATTATTATCTCTGAAAAAACTTACAGAACATCACATCCTGCAAGACACTGAAACTCTTTTGTTGGAAGGACAGTAAAACACCAGCCCATTAACCCACCTGCCAAAACTCATCCAGAATATCTGAGGATGATGCACAGTCTCTGATAAAATATCATTCTTCCCTTTATTCACTGTGCTAGCAGAAAATAACAGTGTCTGGTCAACACCTACATCTGCATCACACTTTTTCCTATCTCTCCTTTTAGTTACCTCTGGGCTTAAAAAGTTCTTTGTCCCAGAGGAGTCCAGATAATGAACAACTAACTAGAGTAATTATCCAGGACCTTTTTAGGACCAATTCTTTCAGAGTCCTGTAGTTGTGACTGATTACAGTTATTGATCATGTGTTAACTACACTCAGGGGGAAGGTGAAGAAGAGAGATTTATAGTTAGACACTTATTTATAACTTTTTCAGGAATGAGTTGCATACCCATGTTGCTGGGGTCTGTATTTTGGGGAATAATTATGGCCTAAACTTAATAATTTAGAAGATACTATGAATATAAAAATGTACAGAAGAAATTAGTTGCTATTACAGAACATCACCATGAAAAACATGTACTTTGGAAAGGTATCCATGTGACATTCTCTGAGTAAAACATAGGAATGTATAAACAGTCCTCAAGATAAATAAAAATGATGCTAACATGGACCAGAGTTTATGACTCAACTTTCTATACCTGTCAATGTATGTTAAGGACAGGAATAAGAACAATTCTTGATGAATTCCTTAAGATCATGTTTATCCCTCTTTAGATCAAGATCTAATACAAGTCTGGATTTCCACTTCTAATTAGTCATTTTTGGCTCTCCATATCTCTAGGAAAACCTTGATTTTATCTGGCACAATTACCCCAGACACTTTCTGTATCTATATCAGTGCATCCTAGTGCATGTTCCATATCCCTGCCATTGTGACTGAAACCACTGCTGACAGTTATAAGCCTTGACTTTGCTCTCTCTCCCCTGTGTTTAACAATCATCAGCTGAATGAGTTTCTGTGCATACTAATAGAAAACATATTATCATCCTAGCAAACCTGGGCCTTCATTGGCTTTGCCTGTATTGTGTTGCTATAGATAATATTAGCATTTCGTTTGGGATGTTGAGCCACTAAAGATGTTAAAACACTTCCCTGGGATTTCAGACAGAATGATGCAAGCATTTTGTGCACAAAGCATTTTTCCTATTGGGTATCAGCATCAACCACACCAGGCAGAGTAATACCACTATTCTTTGATAATGGTTTACATAGTAACCCAAAGTGGCTGGGTGGTAGGCTCAACTTTCAGTTCAGTAAACCTGGTGTTACATCTCCTGCAGAAAAGACATACATTTCATATTTATAAAGTGTATAATTATTTGTGTATTCAGAGCTGGGCAAATATCCCACAATCATTTTTAAAACCTACTCATTACAACCCAAAGATCTCCTTGAGATTATTCACACTTTACACGAATTACTTTTCTTGTGGCTGTGACAAAATGCCTGACAAAGGTAACTTAAGGAAGACAGGGGTGATTTGGACTCACAGTTTCAGCGACTTTAATCCATCATGGTGGGTGAGGAGTGACTAAGAAAATCAGCTCACAAGGTGGAGGCCAGCAAGCAGAGTAAAGGAAATACAGGAAGAGGATCATATCAGATACAGCTTCCAACAACATTCCTGGTTAACAATTTTCTCCAATTAGACACCACTTCCTATTTTTTTTGCCATGTCCCTGTGATAACACATCATGAGTCCATTTAGGTAACAATTCATTCACTTTGAGATGGACTGTATTTATGATCTAACCATGTCTAGAAATGCCTTCACAAACACTATGTAGAAGCAGAAAAAAATCCTCACCTCTCTCAAGTTGAGCATGGCAGGAAATATAGCACAAACACACTGAAAGATATAACTCAGACATAAAGCACAATGAGATACTGTCATAGCAACATGAATGGGCACAGAGTTAGTTACATTAATTTAGAAAAGATAGGCACAGTAAGATGGGTGTTATATGACTTCATTCTTAGTTTAATTTTAAAAAGTTTATCTTGTAGAAGTTGGAGATTGAATAACTCCAGAAGCTATAGATGGGAGGGAGGTGATCAATATATTCTAAGAAGACGTAAACAAAAAAATTCAGGTATGCTAAATGCATATTAGGATGACCACAGGCTACATTTATTTACTGTTTGCCTCAAAAGACAAGAAAGAAGGATTTTGTCAGTTTTGATCATGAAGTGATAAATATTTTATATCAAAATCTTGTTTAATTTGATTTTAAGCTCCATACAGCGTATATACAACTTAATGCACTTGTTAATTCAAAATAAAAATAAATACTATAAATATTCTTAGAAGGAGACATTCTTTATAGGGTCACAGTATAAATCAATTTATTGTAATCTGTGTCCTTCCTAGAGCTACCAACCTAATTTTCTTTGCTATTGACTATAGGGTCTGCTTTCAAGGTGACAGTGATTAAATACTTAAATATTAGTATTTTATTTTAACTGATAATTATATTCCCCTGTTATGAGATTTTGGAATTATATGTATGTCATCAACAAATACACAGAGAATAGTGAGCATTTCAGAATAATAATCAAAGTAAAAGGCAAAATACAAAATTATATGCATCATGATCTAGTTTTGTAGATAAAAGGCCATTTAAGCAATGGGTTGAGAGGTGATATTATAAATCAGAAAATGACTAGGAGGAATATCAAATAGAGTACAGGGTTTAACACTGTATAAGTGTTGAATATTGAGCTGTCTATGGACCCTTATTTAGAAACTTCCACTTAGGAGATACAGAGAACAGTAAGGACTTGGAGGAAGTTGAGCTTCCAGTGAAGATGCGCATTTCAGCAGAATATCTGAGATGATGAAAGACGTGTTGGTACTGCACACTCTGAGGGACAACAAAAGGAACAAATGGGCCACATTTGAAACCCTGACTCATATTATGTGACACTAAGAGATTGGAAAAATGATTACTCCTTTCCTTTTGAAGTGGGGAAACTGGAAAGAAATCAAAATACTAAATAATTCAGTTAAAAATGGGTACTAATCTAAATAGAGAATTTTCAACAGAAGAACCTCAAATGGCCAAAAGAATTAGCCATTGTTCAACATCCTCAGTCATCAGGGAGATGCAAATCAAAACAACACTGAAATACCATTTAACACCTGTCAGAATGACTAAGATAAAAAAACACTGATGACAGGTTGTGTTGGAGAGGGTGTGGAGTAAGGAGAACACTCCTCCACTGCTGGTTGGTGTGCAAAATTGTACAGCCACTTTGGAAATCAGTATGGTGATTTCTCAGAAAATTGGGAATCAATCTATCCCAAGTCCCAGCAATACCACTCTTGCCCATATACCCAAAGGGTGCTCTATCGTACCACAAGGACACTTGCTCAATAATGTTCATAGCAGTATTATTCATAATAGCCAGAAACTGGAAACAATCTAGATGCCCCTCAACTGAAGAATGGATAAAGAAATGTGGTACATATACACAATAGAGTATTACTCAGCAATAAAAAACAATGACATCATGAAATTTGCAAGCAAGTGGATAGAACTAGAGAAAATCATCTTGATGAGGTAACCCAGACTCAGAAAGACAAACATGGTATGTACTCACTCACAAGTGAACAGTAGATGTAAAGCAAAGGAAAACCAGACTAAAATCCACAGCCCTAGAGAAGCTAGATAACAAGGAGGACCCTAAGAGTGATGCAGGGATTGCTCTGGGAAGTGCAAATAGGTGAGATCTCCTGTGTAAAGTGGAGGTAGGGGATAAAGGGGAGAGGATGGAGGAAGGGAGCATGAGGAGTTGGAGGAAGGACAGAGAAGGAGAGAAACAAAAGAGATATCTTGATAGAGTAGGCCATTATGGGATTAGGGAGAAACCTGGTGCTAGGGAAACTCACAGGAATCCAGAAGGATGACCCCAGCTAAGATTCCTAGAAACAGTGGTGAGGGGCCTGAATTGGCCTTCTCCTGTAATCAGATTAGTGAATATCCTAACTGTCATCATAGAGCTTTCATCCAGCAACAGATGGAAGCAGATGCAGGGATCCACAGCCAAGCACTGGGCCAAGCTCAGGGAGTCCAGTTCAAGAGAGGGAGGGGGATTACATAAGCAAGGGGTGTGTGTGTGTCAAGATTATGATGGGGAAAGCTGATCCAAGCTTGTGAGAATTCATGGACACTAGACCAATAACTAGAGAGCCTGCATGACACCAAACTAGGCCTTCTATATGTGGGTGACAGTTCTTTAGCTTGGTCTGTTTGTGGGGCCCCTAGCAGTGGAACCAGAATCTCTCCCTGGTAGATGAGCTGGCTCTTTGGTATCTACTTCCTATGGTGGTATGCCTTGAGCAGTCTTGATGTAGGGGGAAGGAGTTTGGTGCTGCCTCAACTTGATATGCCATGCTTTGTTGACTCCCATAAGAGGCCTTACCCTTTCTGAAGAGTGATGGGGGGCAGTAGAAAGGAGGTAGAGGAGGGAACAGAAGGAGAGGTTGGAGAAGACATCATGGTTGGTATGTAAGTAAGTAAGTAAATAAAAATAATTTAGATACATAGATTGTTAGTTAAATTAGGTTATGATGTTTCTGCTAATGGTTTTGAGGTAGAAAATCTTGGAAAACAATTTAAAGTTTAGAAAGGCACACTTTTAATAGTTGAGCAAGGCACTTGTTGAGGTCAGGGAACAGGACAATGGCACCCTGGCTATTGCTGGTTGACGTACCTTTCTTGCTAGGATGGGTTGATGATCAAAAGCAATGATTAATTTCTTGTACCCATTTCTGTTCTCAACCTCTTGATACAATTTAATAAAAAACTGTTGATGAGTGCGTATGTACCATGAGGATTTAAAATAGAGGTGATTGACTGTTTTTCATATATAAAAGTGTAGATTTGTGATTCTTTTAAGATTTCTTTTGATAAGATTATCTTTTGAAATAAATAATAGATAAATAATAAAATGGCATATTCTTTCTTTGTAACCACAAGATGCAGCCTGACAGTAAAAGAATTGGCTGAGGAAAAAAAACCCTTGCTTGCTTACACCTTGTTAATTTATAACAAGTTGCTTGGTGGCTTCTTGGGGATAATTTGTTTTTCACCTGCAATACACAAAATGTTTAATCATGTAAGGGAAATAAGAAACATCACGTGTTTTTTTACTTGTTCTCATTGTAATCATTCACTTGAAAGATAGAATGTAACCATATTGTAATTGTTACATTGCTTGGAAGAATTTGTTGGGGTATATAAACTGTAAAGGCAAAAATAAAGAAGTTAGAAGGAAATCAACAGGAAGTAGGAGGAATGAGAACATCAGTGCAGAAGAACAGAACAGAAAAAGAATAGAGTAGAACAAGCAACAGAAAGAAGAATAAAATGAAGGAGGTTTTATCCCTCAGAAAAGAAGTCTGTGTTTTTCTTGCTGTCTCTGCATCTTGTTCTCAGTCTCTCTGACATGCAGAAGGCTGGACCCTCTGCACAAATGCATCTTAATGATGTCACTCAGCTCTCTCTGGACCTCCCACTCTGCTGCTTTTATATCTCAGTAAGGAGAATTCCAAATTGCATCACAAGCCTGAATTTAAATGAATTCATTTGTTTATTTTACCATCAATGTAGGACGTCTGATAGATTCTCTTCCATGTTCATCTGTTGCTCCTATTACCAGGAGACCATATTCCCAGAGCAGTGTGACATCTTCTGTCTCCTGGAATATCAAAGCAGATGTTCCCTTTGTGTCAATAACCATGCTTTCAAACCCTTCTTCAATATGTTTCATCCATACAGTAGCATCCTGAGATGGTAATCTGTTGTTGTGTTTTTCTGATTATTGCTTCATGGGGATTATCATTGCTCTTTAGAAAAAAGGCATAATCTTTAGCATAACCATAGCCTCAAATTTTTATCCTATTCTCCAGTAAAGCCTCTGTTGGAAGTCATGTTATCTTGTCTCCAGTTTTCAAAACTTATTATTTCTCAACACTATCACTCTTTGTTATCTGTGATTTCTTCACTTGGCATCGAAGAGGACTAACTTAACATTAGTTCAGTCATGATAGGCTGAAGACTAACAATACTGGGACTAGGCCTTATCATTACTATAATCAGGAAAAGCCACAAACTGTATCCTGCAGAAGACCAATCAGAATTGAGACAAGCAAGTACTAAATGCTCTAGAACATAAAGGATAGCTTACATCACTTATATATAAGTTGTCAGTTTCCTTGCAGCAGTGTCAGTACCTATCCCTGTTTGACAAGACTTCTGCACCCCTCTCCTTTCCAACCAGGAGTTCAACCCCTTCTGAATCCAGAATTCTCCCTACCCCATCCTTTAGTCCTTAAAAACCCTGCCTCAACTGAGCTCAAGGCTCTCCCTGATACAACTATGCCAGAAATGACAGAAACCCCAAGCTTGAGCTTGCAATAAAGGCTCTTTGCTTTTGCATATGAACTCAGATTCCTGGTGATCTCTGGGGGGGTCATTAAGTGGGCATAACATTTGGGAGCTCTGACCCATGGAGCCTCTGACAGGCCAATGAGTGTCCTTCTGTTTGTCTTGTTTCAGTTTGTCTCTGTCTTGTATTGTACTTTGACTGGGCCAATCTCTGAAATGCTTGCAAAGGTCTAAGTGGACACACAGGAGGACTGCAGCCTGGGGAACTGGGAGACTTCTCATGACCCTTCTGTATGAGATTGGATCCCTCTGGTTTCTCTGAATAGATAAGGTAGGGTCATGCCCCACAGGTCAGCAACAAGCTATCTTCTTGGTTTCAGTTTTTTCTCTGATGGCCAGGAGGAATCTGTATTGTTTTTATGGTTTATTTGCCTTTGGACTATTTTTCTTATGTCTGACATTATGGGATGAAAGCCAAGTATTCTCACTCCCTTGACTCTGATTCTTGACCATTTTCAGAAGTTTAAAATTAGAGCACAAAAAGAAGGGTTTGAAACTACAAAAGAAAAATTAACCACAATCTGTCAGCTAAAATGGCCTTCCTTTGATATAGGCTGACCAGGAGAAGGAGTATCAACCCTTACCTGGTGGCTTACACCAAAGATGACATCTTTGGGACTCCTGGCAATCCAGACAAGATTCTTTATATTGTTACCTGGTAGGATCTAGTCCTGCACCCCCTTCTTGGCTGAAACCCTTTGTTTCCACAGATCACCAAGAAAAACTATCTTTACTCTTAAAGAGGAAACTGAAAAGCCACATCCAAACTATCAGCACTAGTCCTCCAAGTGGGAACTGAGGAAGAACCAGTTTTTCCTCCAGGAGCCAGGAGGAATCTGCAACTGGTCCAGGTCAGAAACAGAGCAGGTCAATGCCTCATCTGCCTCCTGGGCTAGGTTGATAGAGCACCAGTATGTCTGGCTCCCACAGGCAGGACATCTGGTTGGTTCTTTTCCTATTTCCTCATTCACTCTATTGGTTGTCCTTGGAGCCACAGTCTGTCTATGTCTGTCAGTTTGTCTGTACTTTTGCTTAATTGTTGCTCCATGTTTCATGTTAAAAAGGAAGACAGGTCTTTTACAAAAACTAACAAGTTGGCTCAGCTATTTATTTTAATGTTTGAATGCATGAATGTAGCCACTGCATATTTATGTGTGACTGGTCTTGACTACATGAGTTTACTATGTCTTGTTTACAGCTTAGCTGTTATTGTTGCAGCCAGCTACCTGGGCTTAGAATTTATCTCTGGGAGTTCTGGCCATTAGAACTATACCCTGAAAATATTATTTTGTACTCTTCTATTTTATCAAAAACCTGGATCTGAAATTGGGTTATGGTCCACACTTTTTCAGACCCAGACTTGCTTTTAAAATCTCTAAGTCTGAGATCAAGAATTGGCAGACAGAAAGAATAGAGTGGAGCAACCAAGAAATTATTGATTTATAAATTTATTGGAAACCATTAAAAAAATCTATATTTATAACAAAAAGATTAACTCAAAACTTTAACACAGGGTTAATAATCAGAAAGCCGTAGCCTTAAAACAAAGATCTAATTTGTCAATATCTGTAGTTCTGGGTAAATATTTAAATGTTGTAACCTTGCTTTTTAACCCCTCTAGTTCTGCTTTTGACTGACAGTTTTTGTCAACTGAAATATGTCAACCCCAAAACATGGTTTTTATGTTTAAAGGCTCACCCTAAGAAAAGCACAATACTACACTGGAATTCCAAATACCCAGTGTAGTCACTAGGTAAAAAAAATTAGGGCCACAACTGCTAAGCACCAAAAAACTGGGATCTTTTTATCATATGATGCAATAAATCAATGACCTTAAATAATCTGGCAAAGAACTTGGAAGAGTTTTTCAACCTCAAGACTCTGAGGGTAAAAAGACCTTTTTACAGGAGTATCCTAGGGTCACCTGCATGTAAAACGTTTGTATAACAATGACCCACAAAAAGCTGAAAATCACTGACTTAAAGAACGTCTCTCTTAAGATTTATTAAAGTTTTACTTAAACTGGTTTAAAGATATATGTCTAACCTCTTCATTTATGCTAACATTGTTAAGCTATCGCTATTTTGATAAACCTAATCACACAAGAAACTGTTAGGCTTTTATAATGGTACAATATGTAAGGATCGGGAAAATTCCCAGTCTGTTTGTAGACCATATTAGTGAATTAAAAATATTATCTTGATACTAAAAAGAGCTTAAATTAAAAAAATTGTTAAGCATTGAGATAGTCAGATTATTCTTGTAAGTCATGCTAAGGACTAATGTAATCAAATATAGGAAAATTTTATCTAGCTTTTTATGTTTTCAAGATATTGCCTAAACCAAACAACTAAAAACAGGCAGGAGTTGCTTGATTCAAGTCCTCAAGCTTTCAGAGATTTACTGAAGATGGTATTTAAAATATTTAAACTTATATGACAGCCAGAGACTCTCAGATCCTAGCAATGACTCCCAAGGTTTCCAAGAAGACAATGGGCACAGCAATGGGTAATTCCACTTGGACTATGGTAATGCTGACCAGCTGACCACTGAGAGAGACTGCCCTGATGCCTTGCCTTCTGCCAAGGCTCAGCACAAATTGTGGAAAAGCAGGGTACTGGAGAGTTGATAACCCACTTTCTTAGACAAGATGAGGCCAGTCTCCCCATATTCCTCCTCCCCAGGAAAGCCTCTCATCCTCTGGGCGTGGCAGCCAAGACTGCTGTTCTGGTAACTCTGCCCTCCTCACCATAGCGTCCTATGGACTCCAGGATATCTTTGTAGGCAAAGACTATAAATCAGCCTCCATCATTTTAGTTAATCCTTGTCAGATCTCTGACATTGATGGCTAAGCTAACTGTAGCTTTGTCAGCTAGACAACAGCAGGCAATCAGCTCCTTCCCTCAAGGCTGCTGCTATCTTGTTTGTTCATTAGTTACTTCATTAATTAAAATTAAACTACTAGGTCTCTTATTTAAAAAAGACAAACAGGTTTGCATTGCTCTCAAGCTTTATATTAAAGAATACACAGGTTTCAGACATAAATCTGTTCCAGCTGTTTTACAGACACTTATTGCAAAGAGTCAAAAAGGTCATAAGGCTTAAATCCACCTGTCACAGGTCAGACAGACTCCAGATAAGTAAAAGTACCAAATATGAAACTTTCTTTTAAGCTTCTAAATTTTAATTTTGTTCTTAGTTTATATTTGTCTCAGCAGATTTAATACACATCATCTCCAGGGAGTACCTATGGGTTGCAAACTGTTGAGCTCTGGACTTGCTGAAAGCTGATGTTAACCAGTCCAGCCAATGTGATTTCTCCCTGTCCCTTCACCGAGAACAGCTAGTCAGATGCTCCTGATAAATGCCCCATTGACCAGCCTTTGACTAGCCTTTCAACCTTCCTGATCCCTGACAACAAACACCCCAATTTCAGCTGCAAGCAGCTACAGAAAAGAGTACATTGTCCTTGTCCCCTTAACATGCTCAAAATGCTGTTTCCCCTTTTGGAAAAACCTATTTCTTACATGTCAATCATTCTGAGACAGTCCAGCAAAAGTAAAACCTTGACTGTGCAGAATGAAACTCATTACACTGCCCCATCTGGACCTGCAATACTGGTTTGATCATGTATATTCATGGTATGGTCCTAAATGCAGGTAAGAGGTACTATATGATGGTCTTTTTGTCTCAATATCATCCCCTAGAACTCCTAGACACACAGGACCCATGACTGTGTCCTGTGTAGTTACTTGTAGAAGGGAGAATGAAGAGGCCTAACTTAACATTAGTGTAGCCATGACTGGTTACAGACTAACAATACTGAGACTAGCCCTCACCATTACTATAACCAGAAAAAGCCAGAAACTGTACCTTGTGGGGGACCAATCAGAATTGAGACAAAAGAGTATGCTCTGGAACATAAAGGATAGCTTACATCACTTATATATTAGTTGCCAATTTCATTGCAGCAACACCTGTAACTGGAGTTATCTCCAGTCCTGCCTGGCCTGTAGCTACTCGGACCCAAATAAACACACAGATGCTTATATTATTTAAACTGTTTGGCCTTATGGCTCAGGCTTTTTGCTATCTAGTTCTTATATTTTAAATTAACCCATTTCCATAAATCTATACCTTTACTGGTAAGCCACATGGCTCATGGCTTACCAGTAACTTTACATCTTATTTCTCATGGTAGCAGTGACTGGCAGTGTCTCCTGACTCAGCCTTCCACTTCCTAGAATTCTCCTCTCTGCTTATCCCACCTATACTATACTTCCTGCCTGGCTACTGGCCAATCAGCATTTTATTTACCAATCAATCATAGCAACACATTCACAGAAAGATATCCCCAGCAAACACCAGTACCAATCCCTGTTTGACAAATCTTCTGTGCCCCACTCCTGCCCAATCAGGAGTTCAACCCCTATCTGAATCCAGAATTCCCCTACCCTCTTCCTTTACTCTTTAAAAACCTTGCCTTAACTGAGCTCAAGGCACTTCCTGATCCATCTGCCATGTCAGAACAGACAGGAAGCTCAAGCTTGAGCATGCAATAAAGGCTCTTTGCTTTTGCAAATGAACTCAGACTCCTGGTGATCTCTTAGGGGCTTATAATGTGAGAATAACAAGCATATACTTCAAGCATGTTAGGAGATAGTTACTTAACCAAACCTCTTGGATACCTGATAAGACTGGGAGAGGTCTGATTCCATGTTCTCAAGCAGCCTATACTCTTCTCAGTGCATCTGATGCCTCCACCACTGGTTTATAGCTGATTTCACACCAGATTGCAAACTTCATGCAAAAAGTCTCTATCTGCCTTCATCTTGCAGCAGGGCCAATATCTGGCATAAGGGTTGGTTGAAACCAATGTTTCCTGAATATACCTTGGCTGTCTTTCAGCCTGAGACTGATTAATGTAGTGTTAAAGGCATAACATTTTCACTTCAAATAAACTATTCTTTAAAAAATCTTTTCAGGATACAAACTTACTATATAACAGTTTAGCACAAAAATTTAACATTCTTTGATGAAAAAATATAGAATCCCACAGGACTCTATATCAATACAAATCTACCTTTATAAGACCTTAAGACTTTACTTCCCATCTCTTAGATTCCACAAACACTTCCCATAAAGTAGAAGAATGAAAAAAATCAAAACACAAAACCTAATAGCTATCCTGCATACCAATAATAAATTTATAGAGCAGAAAATCAGAAAACAAAATCTCATTTGCAAAAGCTTCAAAAATTACACAGTTGGGGAAAGACCTCAAAAAATAAAAGTAAATTGAAACACTGGAGAAAGAAAGCTGGGGTAACCAACATCTAATTGGACTTAAGTCCTGCTCAGTGGGAAAGAATTCATTCCTGGTACTCTAAAACTTAACCATCTACCCATGGCTGGTGAAGTCATGGGTCTTAGAGGAGAACCCACAGCTCTTCTATCCTAAACTAGTACAATTTCTAGCTACATTCAACATACATATCCTTATATGCACAGGTAAATATAGTTTGGGAGGCTCATCAAAGAATCTTCAAAAAAAGCAGCAGACAGAAACTATTATGTAAATCCATAGCTGGTCAAAATGCAGGAAACAACCGATTATGGGGCACCTAATCCCTATAGATACATCTACAACACAACTTCTACCCCTCAGATTCAAAGAACATTGTGGAAGAGTTAGAGGACTAAAACACCTACCACAAAATAGTGTTTTCCATATACAACAGATTCTTAGAATCAGGTTTTGATAGGCAAATATGAGTAATAATAATCTGCACTACTTTGGGAGTCTCTGGGAACCCCTAACTGAAAACTAGAAATACCTATTTCACATGGACTTCTTTTTATTTTAATATATTTGCTTATTTTTTTCACATGGATATTTGTGTTTTAATTTTACATATCAGCTATGGGTTCCCCTGTCCTTCCTCTTCCCGCCCCTGCCCTTGCCTTCCCCTCAGCCCCTCTCCCCCATCCCCATCCCCTCCGGGGACAAAGACTCCCCTGGGGATTCAGCTCAACCTGGTAGATTCAGTGCAGGCAGGTCCAGTCCCCTCCTACCAGGCTGAGCAAAGTGTCCTCGCATAAACACCAGGTTCCAAAGAGCCAGCTCATGCACTAAGGACAGGTCCAGGTCCCACTGTCTGGGTGCCTCCCAAACAGTTCACATGGACTTCTTGTTTAATAGCTTGTTTATGGCTTCTGGGAGTAGCATTATCCTCATGTGTTGGGTAATTCCAACAAATCTGTCTATCCTGTGTGTATAATATATGCATACAATATACATATAAATCATATACACATATGTATGGAAGCCTAAAAATAATAGCTTTCTATATTTTTCATACATCCTTAGTATTATTTATCCCTTTCTCCACCCATCATCCTGGTTTATATTCCCATCCCCTTCTACATTTAATGTACCCCCCATTATTCCCTTTCCCTCTTTACACTGTCTGTGTTCTACAATTCCCCTCCATTAATCTCCCCCACCAACCAAATGGCCATTTTCTACATTCCTGGCTTCTATAGGTATTTCAAGCTAAACATAAAAATCTAAAGAGTTCAGGTTAGGCTCTCTATGTAAGAGAGAGCATGTAGAGTTTGTTTACTGGGTCTGGTTAATCTTATTATAAAATTTCCAATCCCATCCATTTACTTGCAAATCTCAGTTTTTCTTCATGCAATAATATATAAGCACAGGTAAAGATTTTCTTAAAGGATTGCATTTTCTCAGGAATTAATGCTGACAATTGATCCTTGGGCTTTATGAAACTAAATAGCTTCTACACAGCAAAGGAAACCATCAATTTAGTGAAGGAGAAGGCCACAGATTGGGTGAAAAATCTTATCTAAAATATTCAAAAAACCTAAAAGGCCATGCATCAAGGAAACAAACAATCAATTCAACACTGACTTTTAGAGCTGAAAAGAGAGTTCTTTTTTAAAAAGTTCTTTTTATTTATTCTTCTCTCATATGGTACATCCAAAGCACACCCTCCTCTCCCTCCTTTTCTAGTTGCTCCCACCCCTAGATCCACTGCTCCTCCATTTCCCTTTAGCAAAGAGCAGGCCTCTCAGGGATATCAACCAAATACAGCATAGCAAGTTTCAATAAGACAAGGAACAAACCCTCATATTGAGGCTGGATGAGGCAGCTCAGTACAGGACATGGGTTCCAACAACAGGCAAAAGAGTCAGAGACACTCCACTTCCACGGTTAGGAGTTTCACAAAAACCTCAATCTAAACAACCACAATATATATTCAGAGGACCTAGAGTAGACCCATGAAGGCTCCATGATTGCCTCTTTAGTCTCTGTGAGCCCCATGGAACTCTGTTTAGCTGATTCTGTGGGCTATGTTCTCCTGGTGTCTCAGGCCCCTGTGGCTCCTACAATTCTTCTTTTCTGTCGTCTTCAGGATTCCCTGGATTCTGCCTAATATTAAGTGTGGGTGTCTGCATCTTCTCCCATCAGCTGCTGAGAGTTTTTAAATAAGGCATCAGATGGCTTTTAAGAACTATTCAACATCCTTAGAAATCAGAGAAATGAAAATAAAAATTACTCTGAGATTTCATCTTACCCCAGGAAGAATTGCTAAGATTAAGAAACTGAATGATAGTAAATGCTGGTGAAAATTCAAGAAAAGGGGAACCCTTATTTGATGTTTGTGGGAATGAAAACTGGTGCTGCCACTATGGAAATTAGTACTATAATGCCTCAAAAAGCTAAAAAATACATCTGCTGTCTAAACCAGCTATATCTTATACAAGAATTTCATGTCTTACTAAAGAGATACATGTCTATCCATGTTTATTAATGCTTTATTCACAATAGCTAGGAAATGGAAACAGCAAAGATCACCATCAAATGATGAATGGGTAACATAAAGATGGTGCATATATTCTATGGACTATGTTCAGACCCTATGTGTGCTGCCATAGTCTCTGTGAGTTCATTTGTGCATCACTCCTGTCTTCTCTGGAAAACACTGCTTCCTTGGAGTCACCCATCACCTGTGGCTCTTATAACCTTTGCACCCCCTTTCTAAATGATGACTAAGCCTTAAGGATTATTGAAGATGCTGTTTTTCCTCCAGTGTGTATTTTTGGATTCCCAGTAAGAAATAAGGTGTTCATGAGTATAGACTTATGTGTAGTTCTTCAATTTGATTCTAATGATCCAAGGATTTTTATGAAATACATTGACTTTATGCATGCTGAGGAAGAATGCTCTAGTTCTCACTCTTCTGTTGGAAATATTCAATGTTCTAGCACGATTTTTGAAGAGTTTTTTTCTAATGTGAATTTTAGGTATTATGTGCTCTATTATATGTTTGAAAATTAGGTTTTTCTTGTGTAGAAGAAAGCAATTCAATGGATACATTAATATTCTTCTTTATCGCTGATAATTCTATTGTACCATGCCACTGAGATTTTAGTTTCAATGACAAGAACTGGGGTGACTTTAATAATCACATAGATAATAATATTCCAGGAAGAATATTCAGTGGAAAAGGACACAATGTAAAAGTTGTATGAATCATTATCTACTTTTGTGAATAGCTATACACATTGAGATGAAGAATCAGGTAATTGGGTAGGAGGTGATATCATAAGTCAAAACATGAAAGGACAAAGATGAGATGTGATGGAACTTAGTGTTCAAGTTTTTATGTGTTGAGATTGAAATGATCACAGGTATTTACATGAAGACATGAACTCAACAGACATGTAGAACATCAGCAAGCTATGTAGGAGCTGATATTGAAATGAAGATGAGGAAGTCAATGTGGAGTAGAATACAGGAACAGATTTTACACCATAACTTATAGTGACAAGTAAGGGGATGAATGGATCAAGACAAGACAACTAATTCATGGCCCACTAGAGCATGTAATCATTCATGTGATATGAAAGTGTTTGAACAGAATATTTTTCAAGTAGTATAAAATATCTTCATAAGTAATTTTGCAAAGCAAATGAAAGACATTGCTAAGAACTGAATTTTGTTCTCTTTCCATCTTCTTTTTTTTTGTAGAAATAAGCTTAATGCCTAATGGTTAATAATTTCAGGAAAAGAAAAAGGGTACAAATACCATCTTTATGTAAGAGGATTGCAAAAATTTGTTCAGGGTCAGGCCAAGCCAGAAAAGACAACAAGGAAATAAAAGAAGAAGGGATGTTAAGAGAGTTGAAATGACACAAAAATTCATCTAGGAAAAACAGTAGAAATCATTATAAAAAGGTTACTGATTGGACCAGAAAAGAAAGTTCCTTCACCACATAATAAAACACTAAACATATAGAACAAAGAAAGAATATTAAAAGCTTCCTGGAAAAAATCCAAGTAATATATAAAGGCAGACCAATTAGAATTACATCCAACTTCTCAATGGAAACTCAAGAAGCCAAAAGGGCCTGGATAGATGGCCTGCAGACTCTGAGAGACTACAAAAGGCAGCCCAGACTACTACAGCCAGGCAAACTTTCAATCAATATTTATTTATAAATTTAGCCCTAGAGAAGATACTAGAAAAAACTTCAGCCCAAGTAGGTTAACTACATTCATGAAAACACAGAAAAGAAATAATCTTGTACCAGCAAAACCCAAAGAAGGGGCACACACACACACACACACACACACACACACACACACACACACACACACACACACACACTATACCAACTCCACTACCAACAAGAAAATAATGGGATTAACAATGACTGGTCTTTCCTAGGGTCCTCCTTACTAAGTAGCTTCCCTGGAGCTGTGGTTTGCAGTCTGGTTATCCTTTGCTTTATATCTAGTATTCACTTATGAGTGAGTACATACCATGTTTATCCTTCTAAGTCTGGGTTACCTCACACATGATGATATTTTCTAGTTCCATCCATTTGCCTGCAATCTCCATTTCATATGAGAAAACAAACAAACAAACAAACAAACAAACAAACAAAAACCCAGTATAGCTAGAACAGTCCTGGCAAAAAAATATTCTGGAGGAATCACCATCCCTGATTTTATTCTGTCTACTGAGATATAGTAATATAAACTGCATGGTATTGGAATAAAAAGAGACATGTTGATCAGTGGAATAGAACCAAAAACCCAGACATAAATCCACATACATGTCGACATCTGATTTTTTAGAAAGATACCAGAAATATACAACAGAAAGAGAAAAAAATGTTCAACAAATGGTGCTGGTCTAACTGGATGTCAGAATATAGAAGAGTGTAAATAGATCCATATTTATCACCCAGCATAAAACTCAAAACCAAGTGGATCAAAGATCTCAATGTTAAAATACACAATGCATTTGATAGAAGAGAAAATAGGGGATAGCCTTGAACTCATGGGCACAGGAAACAACTTTCTAAATAGAACACCAATAGCAGAGACACTAAGATCAACAATTAATAAATGGGACCTCATGAAATTGAAAAGTTTTTTCTGTAAGGCAAAGAACACAGTCAATAGGACAAAACAGCAGCCTACAGAATGGGAAAATGTTTTCACAAACTCCACACCTGATAGTGGACCAATATCTAAAATATATAAAGAACTCAAAAATGCAGACACCAGCAAACAAACAATCCAATTAAAAATGGAGTACAGATCAGGATAGAGAATTCTCAATAGAGAAATCTCAAATGGCTAAGAAACACTTAAAGAAATGTTCACCATCCTTAGCCATCAAGGAAATTCAAATCAAAACTACTTTGAGGTTCCATCTTATACCTGTCAAAATGGCTAAGATCAATAGCACAAGTGACAGCTCATGCTGGTGAGGGTGTGGAGCAAGAGGCACACTCTACTACTGATGGAGGGAGTGTAAACTTGTATAGCCACTGTGGGCATCAATATTTCAGTCCCTCATAAAATTGGGAATCCATCTACCTCAAGACCCAACTATACCACTCCATCCTACCACAAAGACACTTGCTTAACTATGTTCATTGTGACTTTATTTATAATAAACAGAAACTGGAAGCAGCCTTGATGTTCCTCAAATGAAGAATTGCCAAAAAATGTGGTACATTTACACAGTGGAGTACTCCTCACCTTTTGAACTGGTCACCTCTTTTTTTTAGATTATTATTCTTTTATTTATTTATTTTTCATTTTCCATACTAACCCCAGTTCCTCCTTTGTGCCCTTCTCCCACCCTCCCACCTCCTCTGCATCCCACCACAAATCCACTCCTCAGAGTGGGTGAGGCCTCCCCTTGGAGGTCAACAAAGTCTTACATTCCAAGTTGAGGCAGGGCCTAGCCCTTCTCCCCTGCATCAAGGCTGAGAAAAGTATTCCACCATAGGGAATTGGCTCCACAAAGCCAGTTAATGCATCTGGGATAAGTCCTGGTTCTCCTGCCAGGGGCCCCACAAAAACAGATCAAGCCACACAACTGTCTCCACATTCAAAGGGTCTAGTTCAGTCCCATGCAGGTTTCCCAACTGTCAGTCCAGAGCCCATGAGCTCCCATTACTTCAGATCAGCTGTCTCTGTGGTTTTCTCCATCATGATATTGACCTCCCCCCTTGCTCATATGATCCCTCCTCCTTATCTTCAACTGATCCCCAGGAGTCCAACCCAGTGCTTGGCCGTGGATAATTGTATCTACTTCCATCAGTTACTGGATATAGATTCTACAATGACAATTAGGGTAGTCACTAATCTGATTACAGGGGAAAGCCAGTTCAGGAATTGTCTCCATTGTTGCTAGAAGTCTTAGCTGGGGTCATTTTTGTAGATTACTGGGAATTTCCCTACCACCAGGTTTCTCCCTTACCCTTAAGACCTACTCTATCAAGATATTGCTTTCATTGCTCTTCCTCTCCATCCCGCTCCCAACTTGTTGGCCATCTTCTCTAACCATGACAAGCTCCCTTTGGTGGAACTGGAACACCAATCCATCCACAAAACCCTTGACCCTAAGCCAGTCCTGGCTGCAAGATGTGCTGGAACAATGGTGGCTCTGAGCTTGTGAGAGTGGCCAACCAATGATTGGTTTAACTTTAGGTTCAAGCCAAGAGAGGGAGCACATGACCTGCCTGGATGGCTAGGAACTAAAAGCTAGATGGCTCTGAGACCTAGGATAGAACTAAACATGACCTACCAAAAAAGGCAATGAAATTATTTTCTAATGATATGCTGCTATACTAATAGACTGGTGTCTATCTTAGTCATCAAGAGAAAAGCTTCCTCTGGCAGCTAATGGGAACAGATCCAGAGATCCACAGCCAAACATTAGGTGGAGCTTGGAGAAGAGAGAGGGGGTTGAAGACATCCAGAGAACATGGCTCACAGAATCAACAAAGCAGAGCTCATAGAGGCTCACAGAGACTGAAGAGGCAATCATGGAGCCTGCATGGGTCTGTGCTAGGACCTCTGCACACATGCTGTGGTTCTTTAGCTTGGAGTTTTATAAGACTCCTAACAATAGGTGTTTGGGTGTCTCTGACTCTTTTGATTGCTCTTGGGAACCTTTTCCTCCTACTAAGTTGCCTCATCCAGTCTGGGTATGAGGGTTTGTGCCTAGTGTTATTGCACTTTGTTATGCTGTGTTCACTTGACTTGCTCTTTTCTGAAAGGAAATGGAGGAGGAGTGGATCTGGGAGAGAGGGGAGATGGGAGATAGAATGGGAAGAGTAGAGGGAGGGGAAGCTGTGGTCAGGATGTACTGTATGAGATAAAAATAAATAAGCAGAAAAAGATTACTGATAATCAACAAAGGATCATGATATATCATTTATTCATATTTTAAAAGTATACTGTAGTCAACAGAGAAATTTGCATAAAATCACAAAGCCTTGGGATAACAGGAATGTAAGGAATGGAGATCTGATAAAACAGTGGCTCTTACCTAATGGTTTTCTAGAGTCACACATGCAAGTCAGAAGATGGCATCACTGAATCACAAAGGCCACTTCCATAACCGAACTACTTAGGAAAAAACCTGTTTGCAGTGCAAATATTGTGTGGTATGTTATTGAATGTTTGTCTTATTTCAGAGACATATTTTGTAATATTAACATCAACCTATTTACTAGATACATTTAAGTAAAATTCTCAGTATTGCCATTATAAGGAGATTTTCTTCCTGCAAAGGACTCTTATCAGGGCCTCTTTCATGTCTCTGTTCCTCAGGCTGTAGATGAAGGGGTTCAGCATGGGAGTCACCGCTGTGTACATCATGGCCATGGCTGTCTCCTTCACAGTGGAGTTATTAGCTGATGGACTTAGGTAGAGACCAATAATTGTCCCATAGAACAATGAGACCACAGACAGGTGGGAGCCACAAGTGGAGAAGATCTTGTGGATAACCCGAGCAGAAGAAAGTTTTAGGATGGAGCAGACAATTCGTACATAGGACACAATGATGAGTAAGAATGGGATGACACTAACAAGCCCTCCCACAATAAATATCATTAATTCATTAATATAAATGTCAGAGCAGGCCAACTTGAGCAGGGCAGATATATCACAGAAAAAATGAGGTATCACATTGTCCTCACAGAATGACAATCTAGCTAAGAGTAGGGTATGCAATGTGGAATACAGTGTAGTAAGTACCCAGCACAGCACCATCAGACACATACAGATTTTGGGGCTCATGATGATGGTATAATGGAGGGGGAAACAGATGGCCACATAGCGGTCATAGGCCATGACCACAAGAAGGAAACTCTCCATGGCTCCAAAAATAATGAAAAAGTACATTTGTGTCAGACAACCTTCATATGTGATGGATGGGTCCTGGCTCTGCATGTTCTGCAGCAATTTGGGCATTGTGACCGAGGAGAAGCAGAGGTCAGAGAAGGACAAGTTGCTGAGAAAAAAATACATGGGTGTGTGGAGATGGGAGTCCAGGAGAATGAGGATGATGATGATGAGGTTCCCCAGGACGGTGGTGAGGTACATGGTCAGGAACAGGGCATAGAACAGGTGCTGGTGCTCTGGGGGGATGGGCAGGCCCAGGAGGAGAAACTGGGTGATGACAGTTTGGTTGCTCATTATCATTTTTTATCTCCAGTATCCTAATGAGAAAACATCAGGGTCCCTTAAAATTCAAAATAAAAATGAACATATATCTAGGATACATATTCTACAACAATCCATCTGACATTTATTGTAGTTATACCTTCAAATTACAAATGTTTGTAACCATTCCAACCACCAATGATTTTTCTTAGTTTCTCTTTAACAGGTTTCTATCGCCTACCATTTCTTAGACAGTTCTATGCATTTCTACTGAAATACAAAATGGACCAACGCTTCTCTCTCCTTATGTCTGCACATCCTGGGTAACTGTTGCTTGTCCATTTGTAATTTGCTCTGTGTCATTTTTATATTGATGTTCTTGAAGAATTTGAATGAACTTTATCATCATAATTTTACATAGTTTCAAGAAAATCTCACATACTCTAATGCCTTAGATTACCATGGGAAACTCAGGCATACATGTCTCAGTATAATAGAGATTTCTGCTCCACTGCTAACTAGTCATCTTCCTTCCATTATGTGTATGATAGACATCAGGATCTCAAAAGCCCCAAGGGAAATTTGTGTCTTCACTTTGATGTCTTCCAAAACATTTCTCAGTCGCCTATGTCTCCAGTATCCCATAGTATAGTAAAAGAAATTCATGTCTGAGTATAAATCTGTGAATTTTGATCCATCCATTTTTCTTACCTTGAATTGTTGTCTCACATAAACAGAGTCTGCTGTTCATTTTCCTCCTATTCCATACATCTCTTTCTATGAGGTGATATTCATGTATCAGGACCACATTTTGTCTTTACAGGAATACAGAAGCAGAATCAGTTCATGTCCATGTTCTCATGTCTCCTGACCCTTCTCTTCTTCAATCTGCTTTATTTACACTGTGGCATTCTAACAGAGGAGTTTCAACATCTATTGTCTGATTCATTCTTCAGATTATCACTGTTGCTCTGAGGATAAGGACAAAGCTCCTGTCAAGGACACTAGTGCTGATTCGTTATCTCATGCATACCAAAGGTATATACCCTATATGGTCTCACATTGACACTTGGATTTCTCTCTTTATCAATGTTGTGGTTAAAACTCTTCACCTCCCAATTTTAGAGTTTCTTCTCCACTTGCCTGCTACTTCCTCTCCTCTCTTACCCCTTCATCTGGTTCATCCTCATTCATATGTAAGTGATATTGCTTATCACATATACAGCTAAATTAACCTGTCTCCCCATACTATGTAAGACCATCAGCCATGTTTTATTGAATCCTATACATACCCCCTTGCCCTTAATACTTTGATCACTGCTTTAAAATATCTTCCTATTAATTTCAAATTATATGCAGGAAAGATTATGTATGATTTCAATCTAATTGGTCATTTACAGTTATTCCTAATCTCCCACTAGGGCCAGTACCTGTCCCAATGCACAAATTTGAGCAGCAAACATTTGTTACCTGTTGCTCAAACTGATAGAGATTTCTTTAACTTCAAAGGTAGAAAAATTTCTATTTAAATTTAAAGACTTGACCAGTTATCCTAAATTTTACATATAAATTTTTTCTATAATGAGTGTCAGAGAACTAATGTTGCATTTCTTCATTGTTAGGTTAAGTCATTTGTATCACACCTCAGTAGTACTGATGACTTCAAATCATATCTATATGCTTTAATCCAGAAAATTTTATGGACTATAAAAAAGAAGTGACAAAGTTAGTTTGGAATCTTCAGTTGAGTTATTCCTCAGGTGCCTATGCTGTATGTGATGGATGATTTATGCATCAGGTCAGTTTAGCCCAATGCCAATACTTGAAAAATCCTAGTTGCTATGAAGACAGTCCATAAACAGTTCAGCACTACAGCAGTGAACTCCATCTCACAGTGCCGTTCTTGTGTTGAAGTGGTGTGATACTGAGAGAAAATTACATAATGAGTAATTATAAAGAACTCATTAACATGAAAGTGATTATATGATGATCATGAAATAAATCCTTGTACAATGTGATGGTGTCTTGGGAGACAGAAAAAACAAGAATGTTATCATACCTGGAAAACTGTCCTGTATCACACTGGAAATAAGTTCATGTAGTTGACAGCAAGACAGCAGCTTATTTTCCTGAATTTACCTGGATCTGCTGAGGCTGAGTCAAAGTTTCTAGTTAAGGATGCTGCTCACCTTTATTATATTTGCAGGTACAGGAACTAGTGGCCTTGGTACTCACCACCTATCTGCCCCTTCTCTCCTAACACCCACTGGGGGCATTTCGGGGACTTAGGGGCCCTGCACCCCATAGGAGTCCAGATCCTGTACAACTCATTAGGACATAGTAATTATCCAGGACCTTCCTAGGACCAATTTTCCTCAGGGATCTCTAGTGGAGAGCATTTATAGTCACTGATGACTCCTTCCTCTACTCCTGGGCTGGTAAAATTTAAAGAACAACAAACAAAACAAATAAACATACAACTGCCGTAAGAAAACAAAACAAAACAAAAGTGGAAAGGCACATATCCATTGAAGCAATGAACAGGCTGCTGCTTAACTGGAGCCCACATTGTTAGAGGGAGAAATGAAGAAATTGACTAGAAAACCACTCCAAGTCATCGGGCATTATTTTCATTACTAAAGACTTAAGGTGTCTCATACAACAAAAATTTACACAAAAAGCCATGGTAGTTTTGAAAGTTTTGGTTGTGATCCTCACCTTCAATGACTGAGCCATCTATCTGGTTCAGCCAACAGTAATTTTTAAGTAGAATTAGACTGTAGAAAATCACACACACTGGGATGGCTTCCAAATACAGCATCTCAATTCAACATACCTACTTGCAAAAGGATTTAGGACATATATACAACCTTCTGAAAAATTTAAGCTTTGTCAACCAACTTTCTATGTGTACCAATGAAAAGGGCAGGGATATGGCAAGCAGATGGCATGAGTTAATGCTTCCTCAAGCCAATTGAAAAGCAGTCTATGTTCTTATGACTGTTCTTTGGTCTTCTTAACTTTCTATGAAAACCATGATTGTATCTACTACCACCATTACCCCAATCCTTATCATTAGGAGGTATGAAATCTCCTCCTAATGCCCTGTTCTATGAGTTCACCATTGATCATGAGGCCATTGGTGGGATTTATAATTCCTTCCTTCATTATAGTCCTGAACTTGGCAGTCATTGGTTTGATGAAGTTCTGTACATGGTAATGAAACACAAACTTTCTACTCCAAGGAATCTTGATTCTCATTGGTCTAACGTTTATTGGGCTCTTAGAGATGATTGACTTTTTAAATGTGGAAATAGTAAGTGGGATCTAAGGATGTATCCAGTGTTTTAGAGAGGGTGCTGCTTGCTCTGGTTGTGTAAAACAACCACATTTTGCTTGCTAATCTATTGGTTTTAGTTACTCAAACAAGAATGATATGTCTACTCTCTATGTTTTGGTTGACACAAGAAGCAAAAGTTATTGTATGATAGGGTCAAGTTCCAATTGAATTATCCCTGGTACAGTGAGTACTTACATAAGTATAATTAAATAGCTTAGTATTTCAGTGTCTTAATCTTACTGGAAAGATATGTGTTTATCCTTGTTTATTGACACTCTCTTCACAATAGATAGAAATAGAAATAGTCTAGATGTCTTCAACTGATGCATAATGAAAATATGGTACATATAGGCCATGGAATTTTATTCATTTCACAGTGCCCATTTTTAAAATTGAGTTTTCTTTTTTAATTTTATTTTATAATTTAATTTAATTTTACATATCAGCCATGGATTCCCCTGTCCTCTCCCCTCCTACCCCCTACCTTCCTCCCAGCCCACCTCCCATTCTCATCTCCTCCAGGGCAAAGACTCCCCTAGGGATTCAGCTCAACCTGATAGATTCAGTCCAGGTAGGTCCAGTCCCCTCCTCCCAGGCTGAGCAAAGTGTCCCTGCATAAGCCCCAGGTTCCAAACAGCCAACATGCACTAAGGATAGGTCTGGGTTCCACTGCTTGGGTGCCTCCCAAACAGTTCAAGCTAATCAACTGTCTCGCTTATCCAGAGAGCCTGATCCAGTTGGGGGCTCCTCAGCTATTGGTTCATAGTTTATGTGTTTCCATTAGTTTGGCTATTTGTCCCTGTGCTTTTCAATCTTGGTCTCAACAATTCACACTTTTATAGTCCCTCCTCTGTCTCGACAATTGGACTCCTGGAGCTCCACTTGGGGCCTGGCCGTGGATCTTTGTATCCGCTACCCTCAGTCAATGGATTAGATTTCTAGCATGACAGTTAGGTTTGTTTTCTTGATATTTGGGTTTTTTTTTTAAGTTTTTGTATATTCTAGATATTAATCCTCTGTCACAATTATAGCTGGAAAATATTTTCTCCCAATCCATGGGCTACTTCCAATTGATTTTCAGTTTCCTTTAGTGTACAGATTGACATTAACTCCATTTAGTACTACTTGACAATTTAGTGAGCTACCAGCACCCTGTTTATAAGTTCCTTCCTGTATCTTGTAATGTATTCCCTATTTTTCTCAAAGAAATTTAAGTTTCATGATGAAGTCCTTGATCCAATGTCATTGTTTTTTTCTTTTCTTTTCTTTCTTTTGATCTTTTCTGCATTTCTTACACTAATTGTCACCATAGAACCTTCACCCAGATGGAAGCAGATGCAGAGATCCACAGACAAGCATCTTAACAAGCTCCTGGAGTCCATCTGAAGAGAGGAAGGAGGGATTATGTAAGCAAGGTGGGGGTCAAGATCATGATGGGTAAAACCACAGAGATAGCTGACCTGAGCTAGCTTCAGAAACTGCATGGGACAGAACTAGACCCTCTGAATGTGAGTAAGATTTGTGTGGCTTGATTGGTTTGTGGTGCCCCTGGCAGTGGGACCAGGATTTATCCCTGGTATAGGAATTGGCTCTTTGGAGCCCATTCCCTATGGTGAGATACCTTGCTCAGCCTTGATGCAATGGGGAGGGGCTTGGTTCTGCCTCAACTTGGTGTGCCAGACTTCGTTGACTCCTCAAGGGAGGCCTTACCCTCTTTGAGGAGTGGTTGGGGGTAGAGGGGAGGTGGAAGGAGTAGTGGGAGAATAGGGGTGAGGGGAAACTCTTGTTGATATGTAAAATGAAAAAAAATTAAATAAAAATCATACAATTTATTTTGGTTGTTCTTGCTCTTCCTCCATCTCCTCCCAGATCCTCCCTACCTCTCTACCAATCCTACTCCATGCCTTTTCTCTCTTTCTTTAAAAACAAACAAAACACACACACACACACACACACACACACACACACACACACACACACACACACTGACTCCTCAAAACCACAAAACATAAAACCAAAATATAGTTCATTTAGTGTTGGCCAACACTGGAGAAAATTGTCTTTTTCTTTGCCAGTAGGTACAATTTCATATATCTTCTCTCTCTCTCTCTCTCTCTCTCTCTCTCTCTCTCTCTCTCTCTCTTCCTCCTTCCCTCCTTCCCTCTCTTCCTCTCCCTCTCCCTTCCTTCCCTCCCTCCCTCCCTCCACCCCCTCGTCTCTGGGTGTGTGTCAATTTTCTTTTTTTTAAAGTTATTTACTTATTTCCTTTCATATATTACATCCTACCACATTTCCCTCCCTCCTTTCTTCCCAGCCCCTCCCACCTTCCCTATCCCCCAGATCCACTTCTCCATTTCCCTTCAGAAAGAACAGGCCTCCCAAGGATACCAAACAACATGGGATAACAAGTCACAATAAGACTAGTCACAAACCCTCATATCAAGGCTGGATGAGACAGAATAATAGGAGGAAATGCGTCCCAAATGCATTTAGAAAAGTCAGAGACAGCCCCCACTCCTCTGTTAGGAGCCCCTCAAGAACACCCAACTACACAGCCATAACATATATACAGAAGACCTAGGTCAGACCCATATGGGTTCTCTGATTATTGCTTCAGTATCTGTGAGCCCTAGGGGCCCTCGTTAGTTGATTCTGTGGGCAGTGGTTTTGTTGTGTCCTTGCCTCCTCTGAGCTTCACCTAATGTTGACCTGCATCTCTGCATCAGTTGCTGGATGAAGCCTTTCTGATGACTACTATGCTAGGTCATTAAGGTGTACAAGTATAGCAGAATACCATTAGAAATCACTTTACTTTTTTGACCATTCATGATTGGTTCTATCCTTAGCCTCTGGACTATCCTGCCTCTGGTTCCTGGCCTCTAGACAATGTCAGGCTTGGGCTCCCTTTCATGGCATAGGTCTCAAGTTGGACCATTCATTGGTTGGCCACTCCCACAAGTTTTGTGCCTCTGTTACCCCAGCAAATCTTGCAGGCAGGACAAGTTGTAGACTGAAGGTTTTGTGGCCATGTTGATGGATGCCATTCCCTCCACTGGAAGGCTTGCCTGGTTATAGAAGATGGCTTGTTCAGACTCTGTATCCCCCATTACTAGGAAGTTTTGCTGGAATCACCCTGCTAGGTTTCAGGGAATTTCCACTGCACTATGTTTCTACATCACCCCAAAATGCCCCCCACCAATTCTATTGTCTTTTCCAGCATTTTCTTCTCTACCCCCTTTAACTTGATCCTTTCTGTTCCCAACCCCACTCAGTACCACCTCCATAGAACTTTTTGGTGAGGGGTGGGAACCTCATCCTTCTCTCAGTGCTGACACCAAGGCAGCTGGAAACTGGGCATGCTGTGATAGTCTTTGTGAGTTCATATGGGCATTGGTACTGTTGTGTCTGGAAAACACTGTTTCCTTGAAGTCACTAAACCTGTGGCTCTCACAATCTTTCAACCCCTTCTTCCATGCAGGTCTCTCAGCCTGGAAGGGATTGTTTAAGTTGCTGTCTTTTCACAGGTGTGTACACTTGTTTTCCCAGTAAGAAAGCAAGAGTTCATAAGTGTATGGATTTATGTCTCAGGCTTCTGTTTGATCCCATTGATCAATTTGCAGATTTTTATGCAATGCATTGATTTCATGCACAGTGAGAAAGAATGATCTAGTCTCACTCTTCCATATGTGGTCTTGCTTAGTTTTAATTGTTCTTGATTACATGAACTAGTGCATGTTAAAATGTTAGGTTTTCTCAAGTAGAAAAAAATTGATTTAATTTATATGCTAATATCCTTTATCATTGATAATTCTGTTGTATTATGTCTCTGAGATTTCAGTTTATCTATGACAAGAACTGCTGTGACCTTCACAACCACAAAGAGAATAATACTCCAGGAAGAATATTCAGTGGAACAAGGCACAACATGAAAGCCATATGAATCATTGTCTACTTTTATGGATAGTTATGCCCATTGAGAAGCAGATGCTCAGGTAATTGGGTAGGAGATGATATCATAAATAGAAGCATGAAAGGTCAAGAAGATGCTAAGGGACTTAGCATTCAAGTTTGTGTGTATTGAGACTGAAATGCTCACAGAGCCTTACATGAAGATGTGCACTGGACAGACGTGCAACACAGCAGAGAGCTCTGGAGGAGCTGGCCTAAAAAGAAGATGAGGAAGTCAATGGAGTCTAGAATAGAGGAATAGATTTCACACCATAACTTACAGGGAGAAGTAAACAAATGAATGGATCAAGATGAGAGACCTAGTTCATTGCACACTAGAGTATGTAACAGTTCATGTGACATGAAACTGGTTGGACAGTGTATTTTATAAAGTAGCTACATAAGGAATTTTGCAGGAAAAATAAAAAAAGGACAGAAAAGGCAATGGTTGAAACTGAATTTTGTGGTATTTCAGCTTCTTTCTATGGTTTTGGACAAATAAACTTTGAATGATTGTTAGCTAATAATTTCAGGAAAAAATGGTAGAGAATACTATATTATGTAAGAGGTTGACAAAAATTTGTTGGGGGTCAGGATAGGTCAGAAAAGACAACATAATAAAAAGAAAAGGGAAGAATAAGAGATCAACTGATACAAAAATGAGTGTAGGAAGAACAGTAGGAGACATGAGGTAAAGGTTGTGCTTGAGTTATTTGGATGCTTGGAGCATCAGCCTAAGATCATGATATACTATTTACTCATATTTAAATATTATGCTGCAGTCAATACAAAAGTGTGGATAAAATAGTAAAACCTTGGGAAAATTTTGACTCAATATACTTCAAGACCCAGCTATACCACTCTCAGGCATATACATAAAGGATGCTCCATCCTACCACAAGGACACTTGCTCAACTATGTTTTGTTTGTTTGTTTGTTTGTTTTGTTGGTTGGTTGGTTGGTTTTGGTTTTTGGTTTTTGGTTTTTGCAGACAAGGTTTCTCTGTTTAACAGCCTTAACTCTCCTGGAACTAGCTTTGTAGACCAGGATGACCTCAAACTCCCAGGGATCCCCCTGTCTCTGCCTACCAAATGCTGGGATTAAAAGTGTGTTCCACCACTGCCAAGCTGCTCAATTATGTTTAATACAGCTTTATTCATAATAGTCAAGAACTGGAAACAATCTAGATGTCTCTTAACTGAAGAATGGACCAAGAAAATGAGGTATATTTACACAAGCGACTATTGCTCAGCTATTTTTTAAAAAATGAGATCAAATTTGCAGGCAAATTGCTGCAACAAGAAGTCATCCTGAGTGAGTTAATCCAAACCCAGAAAGATAAATGTGGTATATATTCACTTATGAGTGGAAATGAGCTGTTAAGTAAGTTATAATCGAGCTACAATCCAGAGACCCAGAGAGGTTATGTTAAGAGGAGGGCTATAGTGGAGACTAAATAGAATAGATTCTTCAGGTGGATTGGCTGCAGGTGGGGATGGGAATGTGATGGATGAGTTGCGGGGGATGGGGGGAGAGAGTGCTAGGAGAAACAGTTGGACCTTGGTGGCATTTTGGGGGCAGCATAGGAACCTAGTGCAGTGGAAAATACCTGGAATCTATGACCCTTGTGAGAACTTCTATTAATAGATGATACAAAGTCTGAACAGGCCATTTTTTTTGTAGACAGGCAAGGCTCCTGGTGGTGGGAATGGGTTACATTTGGTTGAGTTGTTGGTTGTGGATGTTTTGTGGAGATCTCTAAACAACCCAGGCTGATGCTAGGACAGAGGGTAGATGCCTGAAAAGTGACCAAGGGCCCCAGTTGCCAGAGACAACATGCATGCATCACATTGAACATACAGGGTAGAGCTGGTGCAGGCTTGTGACCTTCACCCCTACATTCTAGTCTCTCTAACATGTGAAATAACTCTGAGGCTACAAAAAGAGAAACCTAGACACTAGCGCAGCTAAAAAAAGCCTTCACCTACAATCTGTCCTGCCTGCAAGATATGCTGTGGCAATGGTGGTACAGAACTTGTGGGAGTGGCCAACGACTTTGTTTTTAATTCAGGCTCATACTACCAGCAGGAGCCCATGCTTTGGATGGCCAGGAACCAGGGAGTTGATAGCCCAAAGACCTAGGTAAAACCAAAGTAGCAAAAAGTTTCAATGACATGATTCCTAATAATATTCTTCTGTCCTCATAGAGCGGTGTCTTGTCCACTCGTCATCATACAGACTCCCTCTAGCAGCAGATGGGATCAGGTGCAGAGGCCCACTGCACCCACATTTCTGAAAATATGCAGAAAGAACATATAAATTAGAGGTCTCTATCAGGTCCCTCCCCTTCAAGATTAGGGAGACCCAAGGAGAAGGCAAGGAAAGATTATAGGAGTCAGAAGTGTTGAAGGACATGGCAAGAACATGGCCCACCATGTCAATTAAGTAGAGCATATACAGGCTCACAGAGACTGAAACTGCAAACAATGGGGATGCATGGTTATGTACCAGGTCTTCTGCATATAGGTTAGGACTGTTAGCTGGGTGTTTTAGTAGGATTCCTAACAATGGGGGGCAGGTGTATTCATGACTCTTTTGTCTGCTTTTAAGACTCATTTCTTCCTACTGGGTTGTCTGCTTTTAAGATTCCTTTCTTCCTACTGGGTCGTCTTGTCCAGGCTCCATATGAGGGCTTTTGCCCTATGTTATGGCACCTTTTTTTTAAGTCATGTTTGGTTATCATCTCTTGGAGGCCTGATCTTTTCTGATGAGGAAACTGAAGGATAGAAGATCTGTGGGAGTAGGGAGATGAGAGGAGCTAGGTGCAGTGGAGGGAGGGGACACTGAGGATAGGATGTATTATATGAGAGAAGAATGTATTGCCAATAAAAAGAATGTAATGAATGGAAATCTGAATAAACAATGGCTCTAACCTAATGATTTTCTAGGATCACATATGCAAGGCAGAGGATAGTATCACTGAGTCACAGAGATTCCCTTCCATAACTGAACAACTTTGCAAAATTCCTGTTAGCAAATGAAAATATTGTGTAGTTTGTTCTTGTATGTGGGTCCCATTGTAGGGAAATATTATATGATATTTCCAGCAATATATTTAGAAGATAAATTTGAATAAAAATCCTTCTACTGCCACTATAAGGAGATTTTCTTCTTACAAAGGACTCTTATCAGGGCCCCTTTCATATCTCTGTTCCTCAGGCTGTAGATGAAGGGGTTCAGCATGGGAGTCACCACTGTGTACATCATGGCCATGGCTGTCTCCTTCACAGTGGAGTTATTAGCTGATGGACATAGGTAGAGACCAATAACTGTCCCATAGAACAGTGAGACCACAGACAGGTGGGAGCCACAGGTGGAGAAGACCTTGTGGATAACCCGAGCAGAAGAAACTTTTAGGATGGAGCAGATAATTTGTACATAGGAAACAACAATAAGTAAGAAAGGGATGACAATTACAAGCCCTCCAAAGATAACTATCATTAGTTCATTAACATAAGTGTCGGAGCAGGCCAACTTGAGCAGAGCAGATATGTCACAGAAAAACTGGGGGATCACATTGTCCTCACAGAATGACAATCTAGACATGAGTAGAGTGTGCAACAGGGAATAAAGCACAGTAAATACCCAGGTCAGCACTACAAGACTCACACAGAGCTTGGGGCTCATGATGCTGATGTAATGAAGGGGGAAGCAGATGGCCACATAGCGGTCATAGGCCATAATCAGAATAAGGAGGTTCTCCATGTTTGCAAAAACCATTAAAAAGTACATTTGTGTCAGGCAGCCTGCATAGGGGATGGATGGGTCTTGGCTCTGCATGTTCTGCAGCAATTTGGGCACTGTGACAGAGGAGAAGCAGAGGTCAGAAAAGGACAAGTTGCTGAGAAAAAAATACATGGGAGTGTGGAGATGGGAGTCCAGTAGAATGAGGAGGATGATGATGAGGTTCCCCAGGACAGTGGTGAGGTAAAAGGCCAGGAACAGGGTGTAGAACAGGTGCTGGTGCTCTGGGGGGATGGGCAGGCCCAGGAGGAGAAACTGAGAGACAATAGTTTGGTTCTTCATTATCATTCATCTCCAGTATCCTAATTGGAAAATATCAGGATTCCCTAAAATTCAAAGTAAAAATGGACATATATTTAGGATATATATTGTACAACAAAGGATCTGCAAGTCATCAGATTAATTATAATCTCAAACTCCAAATGTTTATAATCATTACAGTCATCAATTATTTTTATCCACTTTTCTAAACAAGTTTCTATCTCTCATCCTTTCCTAGACACTTCTATGCTATTTCTTCTGAGATACATAATAGACAAATAATTCTCTCTCCTGATGTCTGCTCAACTGTTGTTTTTAATTTGTAATTTTGTCATTTGTAATTTGCTCTATGTTGTTTTGAATAGTCAATATTCTTGAATTTGGATAAATTTTATCATCATAATGCTATGTAAATTATAAGATAAACACACATACTCCAGTGCCCCACATCACCATTTCAAACTCAGACACGCATATCTCTGTAACATACATATTTCTGCTCCACTATTCACTAGTCATTTTCCCTCCATTGCATGTATGACAGGCATCAGAAGCTCAGAAGTCCCAAGTGAAATTCATGTTTTCACTGTTTTGTCTCTCAAATCATTCTTTACTTTCCTACCTCCCGGTATCCCAGGTATTGCAGAAGGAAACAAAGGTTTGAGTCAGAACTCTGTGAATATTGATCCATTCATTTTTTCATACCTTAAACTGCTGTCATACATTATAAGTCTCCCCTTTATTCTCCTCCTATTTCATTCATACCTTTCTGTAAAAGTGTACTCGTATGTGAGGGTCACATCTTTCCTTTACTGGAATACAATAGCAGACTCCGCTCAAGTCTATGTTCTCATGTCTCCTCACCTGTCTCTGCTCCTTCAACCTGCTTCATTTATACTGTGGCTTTCTAATAGAGGAGTTTCACCATCTCTTGTCTGATTTATTCTTCATACTGCCATTGTTGCTCTGAGGTTAAGGACAAAGCTCCTATCAGGGACACAATTGTAGTTTCATTATCTCACATGTGCCAGTGGTATATCCCCATGTGAGCTCAGTGACACTTGCTTTTCTCTCTTATCAATGTTGGGGTAAAAACCCTTCACCTCCAACATTTCCGAGTTTCTCATCTACTTCTATATCACTTCCTCCCTCCTGCTTCTCTTTCATCTGTTTCATCCTCACTCATACACTCGCTGTGTATGCTTATAACATACACAGCAGAATTTATTCTATCTCTCCACAAGTGAGACCTTCAGCCATGTTTCATAGTATCCTATATGTATCCCATGCATTTAATACTGTGATCACTGCTTTAAGATACCTCTCCATCAACTGTAAACTATGTGCAGGAAAGGTCTCATATGTCTTCTTTCTATTTGATTATTTATAATCATTCTTATTCTCCAACTAGGGCCAGTACCTGTCACAATGCACAAATTTTGCTAGTGAAGATTTGTTACCTGCTGGTCACAATAATGTAGTTTTCTTCAACTTCAGTGTTAGGAAAGAAAAACATTTAAACAGAAAGACTTGACCAATTAGCACTAAAATTTATACTTAATAATGAATGTCAGAGATCTAATGTTGCATTTCTGCGGTGTTAGGGTTAGTCATTTGCATTATTCCTCAGTAATAGTGATGACTCCAAATTATGTTCATATGCTTTAATCCACAAAATGTCATTGATATTGATACAGAAGACAAGATTAGAAGTTTTATGAATAATAAAAAACAAAGCAACAAATTAGTTTGGAATCTTCACTTGAGTTATTGCTCAGATGTCTATACTGTGTGTGATGGTTAATGTATGCATCAAGTGGGTGAAGCCTGATAATAATATTGTACAAATACTAGTTGCTATGCAGATATCTTTGTTTTTTCAAGACATGGTTTCTAAGTGTAACTATGCAGATAGTCTATAAATGTCATTTAATATGTAGACTTTGAGTAAAATAACTAACACTTCATCACACAATGAGCTTCATGTAATCAGAAGAAGGAATTAGAGGAACAAGGCAGCTCATAGTAAAAAAAAAAAAATACATTTTCTGCCTAAGATACAACTCTGTAACCTCTACTCATCTCAAGGATTCCAATATTCTAGAAAGCTCTTCAAATGTTATCCTTACTAGCCTATCACACTGGGCAGTCTGTAAACTAAGTCACATATATGGGTGCGCACGCGCGCGCGCACACACACACACACACACACACACACACACACACACGACATGTGTTATTCTGTGATTTTGTACAACCACTGGTTAATGAATCTATCACGACTTGAAGCTCACAAAAGAGTAAAAAACATCAAGAGACCTAAGCAACTTTCTCTGAAATGCTACAACCAAGTAAAACTGCTTGTATCTTCACAGACTGACAGTGTTCAGTACAGCTGAATTCAGAGTTTGCACACATAGACGTGGTAGATTACCATTACAGAGGGGAACCCTGTAGGAAAAAGAAATCATGCACCATTTAAAAAGATGCTCTCCTTATGTATCCAAGACTGGCCTCAAACATGCAGCACTCCTGCCTCGGCTTCCTGAGCACTGGCACTATGGGCAAGGGTCACTGTGCCCAGTTCCTCCTTCTACTGTAGAGAACAGTGCCTTTGTGTTCGGTAGGAAGGTGTGCAAAGACCAGAAGCTGGAGAAGTCACCATCAACTGTTATTCCTGATGGGCCAATGGACTTAATACCATCTTTAGATATTCATCCCACCCTTACTAAACTCAAATTAAACAGCACATAAAAATCCCAGGGGGTATGTTTCTAACATTTGGTACAATTGCATAGCATCTTGGATTCTACAGAAGCACTGAGTTTGAATGAGTAGCTCTTCTTGTACATTTACCTGAACACCCAGATGATATCAATGTCTTCCTTGACGGACTGCACTTAGGAGCAATCACAGATTTTACCACTAAAACACAGATTTTTGAACTTGTCCAGAGAAAACTAATCATCATATTGAGCAGGACATTGTTCATAATTTGTTAAGACCCCACAGGTGAAAGTATCATAAACAACAGTTCAGCACTACAGCAGTGAACTCCATCTCACAGCGCCGTTCTTGTGTTGAAATGGTGTGATACTGAGAGAAAATTACATGATGAGTAATTGTAATGAACCCATCAATATGAAAGTGATTATACGATGATCATGAAATAAATCCTTGTACAATGTGATGGTGTCTTGGGAGACAGAAAAAACAAGAATGTTATCATACCTTGAAAACTGTCCTACATCACACTGGAAATTCATGTGAGTTGGCAGCAAGACACTAGCTTATTTTCCTGACAATTTAGCCAGTTCTGCTGAGGCTAGGTCAAAGTTTCTGGTTCAAGACATTCTCACCTGTATTTTATTTGTTCCAGTGGCCTCTGTACTCATCATCTATCTACCCCATCTCTACTCTCATCCCCCTGTGGCCATTGCTGGGCCTTAGAGGCCCTGCATCCCTTTGGAACCCAGATCCTGTATAACTCATTAAAGATTTAATAATTATCCAGGACTTTCCTAGGACCAATTTACTCCAAGATTTTCTAGTGCAGAAAATTATTATCACTGACCACTCCTTCCTACACTCAGGGGGAAGTGAAAGTTAAATAACAACAATAAACAAAGGACCTAAACAAATAGCAGCAACAAGAAAGCCCCCAAAGCTTGAAAAGATGCCAATTCCTCACCTGTTCAGGTAATATATGGGGGATTCTATGTAACCGGAGCCCAATTCCTAGGGATAAAAGTGAAGAAGGACGACTGAAAAACTACCCCAAATTATTAGGCATTATTCTGATTGTTAATGATTTCAAGTCTCTTACATAACAAAAAATTTACATAAGAACCCTATCAGCAGGGTCTTTTGGGAGGCAGGTAATGGTAGAAAGCCTAGACTTTAATAGCTAATCCATCTCTCCAGCCCATGCAACTGTAGTTTTTTGGTGGGGAATTTTTTTTCTTTATTTAGCAATTTTTTATTCATTTTACATACCAACCACAGATGGTCCTCTCCTCCCTCCTGCCACTTCCCTTGGCAGCTATCCTCCACAACTGACTCCCTATCCCCTCCTACGAAAAGGTAAGGCCTTCCATGGGGAGTCAGCAAATCCTGGTACGTTCAATTGAGGCAAGTCCAAGCCCTTCCCCATGCATCAAAGCTGTGTAAGGTGTCCCACCATAGGTAATGGGCTCCAAAAAGCCTGCTCATGCACCAGAGATGGATCCTGGTCCCACTGCCAGGGGTCCTTAAATAGACCAAGCTACACAACTGTCTGGCTGATGCAGAGGGCCTCGTCCAGTCCTGTGCAGATTCCACGGCTGTCAGTCTAGACTTCATGAATTCCCACCAGCTTGGTTCGGTTGTCTCTGTAGCTTTCCCTATCGTGATCTGAATGCCCCTTGGTCATAGAATCCCTCTTCCCTCTCTTCGACTGGACTCCTGGAGCTCGGCCTGGTGTTTGGCTGTGGATCTCTGCATCTGCTTCCATCAGTTACTGCATGGAGGCTCTATGATGACAGCTAGGATATTCACTAATCTGATTCCTGGGGTAAGGCAGTTAAGGCACCTTCTCCCCTATTGCTAGTAGTCAAAGCTGGGATCATCCTTGTGGGTTCCTGAGATGTTTCCTAGCACCGGGTTTCTTCCTATCACCATGATGTCTCCCTCTATTTAAATATCTGTTTCATTGTTCTCCCACTCTGACCTTCCCCCAGCTCAACCATCCCATTCCCTCATTTTCTCAGCTCTCTTCCCCTCCCCTCTATTCCCCCCCACCTCCCCCAGTTTACTCAGGAGATTGTGTTTATTTCCCCTTCCCAGGGACATCCATGCATCCTTCTTAGAGTCCTCTTTGTTAGCTAACTTCTCTGGAGTTGTGGGTTGTAGTCTGGTTATCCTTTGTTTTACACTAGCATCCACTTATGAGTGAGTACATAACATGTTTGTCTTTTTGAGTCTGGGTTACCTCCCTAGTTCCATCTATTTGCCTGCAAATTTCATGATGTCATTATTTTTTACTGCTGAGTAGTTCTCCATTGTATATATGTACCACATTTTCTTCATCCATTCTTTGGGTGAGGGACATATATGTTGTTTCCAGGTTCTAGTTATTACAAATAAGGCTGCTATGAACATAGTTGAGGAAGTGTCCTTGTGGTATGATTGAGCATTCCTTGGGTATATGCCCAAGAGTGCTATAGGTGGGTCTTGAGGTAGATAGATTGCCAATTTTCTGAGAGGCAGCCATACTGATTTCCAATGTAACTGTACAAGTTTGCACTCCCACCAACAGTAGAGTGATTCCCTTGCTCCACATCCTCTCCAGCATAAGCTGTCAAGTGTTTTTGATCTTAGCCATTTTTATGGGTATGAGATGGTCATTTTCATTTGCATTTCCCTGATGATTAGGGATGTTGAGCAATTTCTTAATGTCTTTCAGACATTTGAGATTCTTCTGTTGAGGCAGCAGATGCAGAGATTAATCCACTGTCAGTTCCTTTGGTCCACCTGTCAGGTTTTTTTCCTTTTTTTTTTAAATTATATTTGTGTTTTAATTTTACACATCAGCCATGGGTTCCCCTGTCCTCCCCCCTCCCACCCCCACCCCCACCTACGCCCCAGCCCCTCTCCTCCATTCCCATCTCCTCCAGGGCCAAGACTCCACTGGGGATTCATTTAAACCTGGTGGATTCAGTATAGGCAGGTCCTGTCCCCTCCTTCCAGGCTGAGCAAAAAGTGTCCCTGTGTAAGCCCAAGGTTCCAAACAGCCAGCTCATGCACTAAGGACAGGTCCTGGTCCCACTGCCTGGGTTCCTCCCAAACAGTTCAACGTATTCAATTGTCTCACTTATCCAGAGGTCCTGATCTAGCTAGGGGCTCCACAGCCTTTGGTTCACAATTCATATGCTTCCGTTCGTCTGGCTTTTTGTCCTCGTGCTTTTTCCAATCCTGGGCTCAACAATTCACGCTCCCACAGTCCCTCCTCCTTCTCAACCACTGGACACATGGAGCTCCACCTGTGGCCTGACTGAGGATCTATGCATACACTTCCAACAGTCACTGGATGAGAGTTCCAGCCCGACCGTCAGGGTGTTTAGCCATCTGATCACCAGACTAGGTCAGATCAGGCTTTCTCTCAACCACTGCCAGCAGTCAACAGAGGATGCATCTCTGTGGACCTCAGGGGACCTCTCCAGCACTCTGCCCACTCCTGTTCTTATGTGATCCTCATCCATCTTTGGCTACCATTCCTTGTTTTCCCTTTCTGTTCTTGATCCAGCTGGGATCTCCTGCTCCCCCAAGCCTCCCTTCCCTCAAACCTTGCCCTTCATTTCTCCCACTGTTGTTCAGGTTGTTCATGTAGATCTCATCCATTTCTCTGTCATTTGGTTATCCCTGTGTCTTTTCTAGGGTCCTGTTTTCTAGGTAGCCTCCCTGGAGTAGTGTAGCAGTCTAGTCATCTTTGTTTTACATCTAGTATCCTCCTACGAGTGAGTACATACCATGTTTGTCCTTCTGAGTCTGGGTTACCTCACTCAGGATGATTTTTTCTAGATCTATCCATTTGCCTGCAAACCTCATGATGTCATTGTTTTTCTCTGCTGAGTAGTACTCCATTGTGTATATGTACCATATTTTCTTTATCCATTCTTCAGTTGAAGGGCATCTAGGTTGTTTCCAGGTTCTGGCTATTACAAACAATGCTGACATGAACATAGCTGAGCAAATGCCCTTGTGGTATGACTGACAATTCCTTGGGTATATGCCCAAGAGTGCTACAGCTGGGTCTTGGGGGAGATGGATTCCCAATTTTGTAAGGAAGCACCATATTAATTTCCAAAGTGGCTGTACAAGCTTGCATTCCCACCAGCAGTGGAGGAGAGTTTCCCTTGCTCCACATCCTCTCCAGCATAAGCTGTCTTCTGTGTTTTTGATCTTAGCCATTCTGACAGGTGTAAGGTGGTATCTCAGACATTCCTTAAATGTCTTTCAGCCTTTTGAACTTCCTCTGTTGAGTATTCTTTGTTTAGTTCTATAGCCCATTTCTTAAATGGACTGTTGGGCATTTTTTTATATTTCCCCTTTTCTATTTTAATAAAAATAGGAAAGAGTTATAGCTAATATAAGAAAAACTATATACAAAAGTACAATAACTATATATACCATATATACAAACAATAAATACCTAAACAATGTCTAGTCCATTTGCATTTGACAAATTCAGAGAAAATAATTCCATTATCTATCCTATTTTGGTAAGTCCAAAATGTACCTGATTCACTTTCTATCCTAACTTATATTGCTAACAGAACTGTCTTATAACGTCTTCCAAGTTTACACACTTACAGCTCTTAGTGAGTTTTTCTGAAATCCTTAAAAAGATAATTATAACTGTAACTAACTGATCTTCAACTCCCTCAGAGACCCAAGAAGGAAATAATACTACCTAATAAAAAATAGAAACAGAAAGTGAATGCAAGTAGCTTCAAAAAAAAAAAATGTGAGTTGACAGAAACAGCCAGCTGCCTGGACAGTCACCTGAGGTTTCTCCACAGTGTTGGGGCATCATCTTCAGCCTATAGGCTTAGTGTATCTGACAAACTCATTTGTGAACTAGGATGTATACAAGGTCAACATTTTGACCTCACATTTGGTGAGAGCAGTTCATGTACCAGAAACACCTGAATTCCATTAGTGTCATGTCATGATTCAGGATTTTAAATTCTGGAAATTATTGATGTTTTTTTCTTCAATTTAGCTGTCCATTTTTCTTGGCTGTGTATATGTGGCTTCATCTCAGCATCCCTGTTCTTCTCCAAATCCCTCTATTAAATGCCAGTCTACTATTGAGATGGGTGAGCTTAGTTATTCTTCAAGAATAACTGCTTCATCTGCTGCGCACATCAGAAGCCATTGGCCCACTCCCTGTTCAGCTGCCTTCGAAGAAAAGGGCACAGTACCTTTTACAGATTACAAAGGCCACTCACTTCAGGGATGGTGCCATATTGTCCTGGCTTCAGAAGATGCCTTTTGTTAAAGCTACAATCACACTTGTTTTGGCAAGAATCGGTAGTCCTTTGTTTCATGTCCTGTCTGTCCTGTTTGTCAGCAGTTGATTCGAGGATACTTTGTTGTCCAGTGGCTAACTTTTGCCACAATGAAAGTTAACTCCATATGCAGTTTCTTCAATGCTCATATTTTCTCTGAAGTAGATTGGTACTGCCAGGAGCCGACATGTCTCATAGTCATAGCAAAAAAGAAAAATTCCTAAGTTATTAAAACATTTTAAATGCCATATTCTGTAGATCTCTGAAGGGTTTGAAGATGACCTGTCTATCTAAAATATATCTGTTTGATCTTGAAAGCACACCTAATATGACTACAAGTTCAATTGTAATGTCTAACCACTAACTTTCATTCCTATATATCCTAATAGTTGGTAATACTAACATTCAAGGATTAGCAAATTGCATTACATTGTTAAATGAATGGTATAAATACAATATCTCGAGCAAGATTAGAAATATGTATATGGCATATTCTAACAATCTCAATCTCAATAATAATAATAATTTGTATACAATATAAAACAACCCAAACCAATGTAAAGTATTTAAAACTAGTAATTGTCTTTTTCTTTTTTTTCTTTAACAAGCACCTTTTGCCTAGCCCTTTTCCTAACCCTTGACAACAACTTATAACCAACCCTCCTAAACAATGAAAACTATCCCAGATCTAAAACCCATTAAAAGACCAAAAAACCACCCAACCCACACCACCCCTTTGGGAATGTGGGCGTCGTATTCTTAAAATGGCTTCCTGCTGGGCATGGGCGAAGTTGTCTTTATCCTGAAAAGAAAAATTTTGGGTTAATTGAAAAATTCTAGGAAATATAACTATGTTCTTTGTTATCCATAATGCCAAAGTTCAGGGTTTATCTCAAGTCCTTATTCAAGTAGTCTTTGAAACTGGATCATCTCAGCTAGCCATCTCAGAATTGCTCTAAGTACTTTGTAGTCCAAAGCTGATCTGTAGATGATGTTTGTCAGCTTAGTGATATTATTTTCCACATAGAATTGTCGTTGTGGGGCCCCATATTATTTGTGGAGATTTCAGTTGATGTTAGGCCTGGCCATGATTTTCTGCAGAAAACTGATTTTGATGTCAAATTTCTTGAGTTCTTTACATATTCTGGATATCAGCCCTCTGTTAGATGTGGGGTTGGTGAAGACCTTTTCCCATTATGTAGGCTGTCGCTTTGTTTTGTTGACCATGTCCTTTGCTCTACAAAAGCTTCTCGGTTCCAACAGGTCCCATTGATTGATTGTTTCTCTCAGTGTCTGTGCTACTAGTGTTACATTTAAAAGTGATCTCTGGTGCCAATGCATTCAAGACTACTTCCTACTTTCTCTTCTATCAAGTTTAGAGTAACTGGATTTATGTCGAGGTCCCCTGTCCTCCTTCCTCCCACCCCTAGCTTCCCCCCCAACCCACCCACCTTTCCCACCTCCTCCAAAGCAGAGTTCTAGGGAAGTCCCCAGGAATCCACAAGGATGACTCCACTATAGACTACTGGCAATGATTGAGAGGGTGCCTGAGCTGACCTACTCTGGTGATCAGATGGCTGAATATCCTAACTGTCATCATAGAACCCTCATCCAGTGACTGATGGAAGCAGATGCAGAGATTCACAGCCCGAGTCCCAGGCGGAGCTTCAGGAGTCCAATCGATGACAAGAGAGCAGAGGGATGCTATGAGCAAGAGATATTGAGACCATGATTGGAAAAAGTACAGAGACGACCAGCCAAACTAATGGAAACACATGAACTGTGGACCAATAGCTGAGGAACCCCCATGGTACTGGACTAGGCCCTCTTGATAAGTGAGACAGTTGTTCAGCTTGGACTGTTTGGGGGGACCCCAGGCAGTGGGACCCAGACATATTTCTAGTGCATGAGCCGGGATTTTGGAGCCTAGTGTCTATGGTGAGACACTTTGCGCAGCACTGGTGCATGGAGGGGTTTGGAACTGCCTCAACTGATTGTACCAGGCTCTGCTGACTCCCCATGGGAGACCTTGCCTTGGATCTTTCCATTTTCTGATATATTCTTCAGTTTCTTTCTTCAAAGACTTAAAGTCCTTGACATACAGCTCTTTCATTTGCTTAGAGTTACCACAAGATATTTTATATTATTTTTAGCTATTATAAAGCATGGTGTTTCTGATTTCTTTCTCAGCCCTTTTATCATTTGTTGTTTTGTTTTGTTTTGTTTTTAATTTTTTATAATGTGTTTTAATTTTATACATCAGCCATGGGTTCCCCTGTCTTTCCCACTCCTGCCCCCACCCCCCAGCCCCTCTCCTCCATTCCCATGTCCTCCAGAACCAAGGCACCCCTGGGGATTCATTTAAACCTGGTAGATTCAGTACAGGCAGGACCTGTCCCCTCCTTCCAGACTGAGCATGTGTCCCTGTGTAAGCCCAAGGTTCCAAACAGCCAGCTCATGCACTAAGGACAGGTCCTGGTCCCACAGACTGGGTGCCTCCCAAACAGATCAAGCTATTCAATGGTCTCACTTATCCAGAGGGCCTGATCTAGCTAGGGGCTCCACAGCCTTTGGTTCATAATTCATGTGCTTTCTTTCGATTGGCTATTTGTCCCTGTGCTTTTTGAAATCTTGGATTCAACCATTCACGCTCTTGCAGTCCCTCCTCTTTCTCGACAGTTGGACACCTGGAGCTCCACCTGGGGCCTGGCTGAGGATCTCTGCATCCACTTCCATCAGTTATTGGATGAGAGTTCCAAGACAACTGTTAAGGTGTTTAGTCATCTGATCACCAGACTAGGTCAGATCAGGCTTTCTCTCGACCATTGCCAGCAGTCTACAGAGCATATATCATTGTGGATATCTGGGGACATCTCGAGCACTCCTGTTCTCATGTGGTCTTCATTTATCATGGTCTGTTATTCCTTGTTCTCCCTTTCTGTTCTTGATCCAGCTAGGATCTCCTGCTCCCCTAAGCCCTGGACCAGATGGTTTCACTGCAGAATTCTACCAGATCATTTGTATATAGGAGGGCCACTGCTATTTTTGAGTTAATCTTGTATCCTGCCACATTATTGAAGGTATTTAACAGCTATGAGTGTTCACTGGTCGAATTTTTGGGGTCACTTATGTATACTTATACTATCATATCTTCTGCAAATAGCAAAATTTTGACTTATTTCTTTCCAATTTGTATCCCCTTGATCTCCTTTTGTTGTTTTATTCCTCTAGCTGGAACTTTGAATACTATATTGAATAGATATGGGGAGAATGGGCAACCTTGTCTTGTTCCTGATTTTAGTGGAATCACCTTGAGGTTTTCTCCATTTAATTTGATGTCGACTGTCAGCTTGCTATAAATTGCCTTTATTAATTTTTAGATATGGCCCTTTTATTTCAGATCTCTCCAAGACCTACATTATGAAGGGTATTGGATTTTTGTCAAAGGCATTTTCAGCATCTAATGAGATGGTCATGTGGTTTTTTTCTTTCAATTTTTTTATATGGTGGATTACATTGACAGATTTTCATATGTCAAGCCATCCATGCAACTCTAGGATGAATTCTGCTTGATCATGGTGGGTGATTTTTGATGTGTTCTTGGAATCAGTTTTCCAGTACTTTATTAAGTATTTTTCCATCAATGTTCTTGATGGAGATTGTTATGGAATAATCTTTCTTTGTTGCATCTTTGTGTGGGTTGGGTATCAGGGTAACTGTAGCTTCATAAAAAGAGTTTGATAATGTTTCTTCTGTTTCTAAATTGTGTGGAACAATTTGCAGAATATTGGTATTAGCTCATCTTTGAAATTCTGGTAGAATTCTATGCTGAAACCATCTGGTTCTGGTCTTTTTTTGATTGAGAGACTTTTAATGACTTTTTATTTCCTTAGGGGCTATAGATCTATTTAAATTGTTTATCTGGTCTTTATTTAATTTTGGTATGTAGTACCTATCCAGAAAATCATCAATTTCTTTCAGATTTTCTAATTTTGTGGAGCACAGTTTTTTAAAGTTTTACCTGATAATTCTCTGGATTTCCCCCATTGTCTGTTGTTATGTCTCTCTTTTCATTTCTGATTTTATTAATTTGGATGTTCTCTCTCCACATTCTGTTTTTTTTTCTTTCCATCAGCATTCATGAACTATATTTTATTTTTCTTCTTTTTTATTTATTATATTTGTGTTTTTTTATAAGAGTTTGTCTATCTCGTTGATTTCTTCAGAGCACCAAATCTTGTTTTCATTGATTCTTTGTATTATTGTTCTCTTTGTTTCTATTTTATTGATTTCAGCCCTCAATTTGATTATTTCCTGGCATCTATTCCTCCTGTGTGAGTTTACTTCTTTTTTTTCTAGAGCTTTCAGGTGTGCTGTTAAGTTCCTAGTATGAAATTTCTCCAACTTCTTTATGTGGGCATTTAATGCTATGAATTTTCCTCTTAGTACTGCTTTTATAGTGTTCCATAAGTTTGGGTATATCATGCATTTATTTTTGTTGAATTCTATAAAGTCTTTAATTTTTTTCTTTACTTCTTCCTTGACCCATTGATGATTCCATTAAGCATTATTCAGTTTCCATGAATTTGTAGGCTTCTGTAATTTGTGTTGTTGTTAAATTCTAACTTTAAGCTATGGTGGTCTGATAAAATACAAGAGCTTATTTCAATCTTTTTGTATCTGTTGATAATTTGCTTTGTTACTGAGTATGTGGTCAATTTTAGAGAAGGTTCCATGGGGGCTGAAAGGAGGTATATATATTTTTTTGTCTTAGGGGGGAATGTTCTGTAAATATCTATTAAGTGCATTTGAGTCATAACACCTGTTTGATCCCTTATTGCTCTATTAGTTTTAATGTCTGGTAGACTTGTCTATTGGTAAAAATGTGGTGCTGAAGTCTTTCACTATTAGTGTGTGGGCTTTTATGTGCAATTTAAGCTTTAGTAATGTTTCTTTTACATATATGGGTCCCTTTGCATTTGAGACATAACTGTTCAGAATTGAGACTTCATCTTGATGGATTTTTCCTGTGATGAATATGTAATATCCTTCCTGATCTTTTTTGATTGATTTTTATTTGAAGCCAAATTTGTTAGAGATTAGCGTAACTACTCCAGTTTGCTTCTTAAGTCCATTTGATTGGGACATCTTTTCCCAACCTTTTACTCTGAGGTAGTGTTTATCTTGAAGTTGAGGTGTATTTCTTGTACGCAGCAGAAGGATGGATCTTGTTTTCATATTCATTCTGTTAGCCTGTGTCTTTTTATAGGTGAATTGAGTCCACTGATATTAAAGGATATTAATGACCAGTGATTATTAATTCCTGTCATTTTTGGTGGTAGTGTGTGTATTTTTCCCTTCTTTGGAATTTGCTGCGGTGGGATTATCTGTTGCCTGTGTTTTCATGGGAGTATCTAACTTCCTTAGGTTGGATTTTTTTCCTTTTAATGCTTTCTGTACGACTGGATTTATGGATAAGTATTGTTTAAATCCGGTTTTGTCTTGGAATATCTTGTGTGCTCTGTCTATGGTGACTGAAATTTTTGCTGGGTATAGTAGTCTAAACTGGCATCCATGGTCTCTTAGTGTCCATATAATGTCTGTCAAGGAACTTCTGGCTTTCAGAGACTCCATTGATAAGTGGGGTGTTATTCTGATGGGTTTGCCTTTTTAAGTCACTTGGCCTTTTTCCTTTGCTGCTCTTCATATTCTTTCTTTATTCTGTTTGTTTATTGATTTGATTGTTCTGTGGCAAAGGGGACTCTAGGTGAGGTCTAATCTATTTGGTGTTCTGTAAGCTTTTATCTTTATAGGCATTTTCTTCTTTAGGTTGGAAAAGTTTTCTTCTATGATTTTGTTGAATATATTTTCTGTACTTTTGAGTTGATATTCTTCTTCTTCTATCCCTATTATTGTTAGGTTTAGCCTTTTCATTGTGTCCCAGATTTCCTAGATGTTTTGTGTTATGATTTTTCTGCCTTCAGTGTTTTCTTTGACTGACGAATCTATTTCCTCTATTATATGCTCCACACCAGAGATTATCTCCTCTATCTCTTATACTCTGTTAGTTATGCTTGTATCTGAAGTTCCTGTTCATTTACTCATATTTTCCATTTCCAGCATTCCCTCTGTTTGTGTCTTCTTCATTGCTTCTATTTCAATTTTCAGGTCTTGCACCATTTCCTTCATGTATTTGATTGATTTTTTTTGTTTTGTTTTCTTGGCTTTCTTTAAGAGAATTATTGATTTCTTCCATTTTTTTTTGTTTGTCTTTTCCTTAATTTCTTCAATGGAATTTTTCATTTCCTCTTTAAAGGCTTCTATCCCCTTTATAACATTATTCTTAAGGTCTCTTTCTTTTTCTTCTTCTTCTCCATTATGATGTTCATGTCTTACTGTTGAAGAACTGCTAGGTTCTGGTGTTTCCATATTGTTCTTTATGTTTTTGTATGTATTTTTGCACTGGTGCCTACTCATCTCTTCCTGCAATTGGTGCAAGATGTGTCTGTGTCTGAGGGAGCTGCTCTTGGTCCAATCTATGCTGGCTGTGTCTGTGTCTCAGGGGATCCCTCTTGGTCCAATTGTCACTCTTGGTCCAATCAGAGACAGTGGATTTTATCTCTCAGGGAGCTGCTCTCAGTCCAATCAGCACTGGTGGATTCTGTGTCTTAGGGAGCTGCTGAGGTCACAAGGGGATTGGTGGGTTTGGGGGAGGAAGTGGGTCTTGTAGATTGCAGGGTCAGATGGGGGTGTTGGTGGGAAAGCCTACCTTTAGGAGTCTTGCCTGTTGGCCTGCAACTAGGGCAATGGTGTGTGGGGGTGGGGGGACATGGGTTGTGCCCCAGGGCCTAGGTCTTAGAGACAAGGCTCTTGTACTGAAAGAAGAGATACTCACCTCCCCAACAGTAGTTTTTAAGCAGAGTGAGACAGTAAAAATCCACACACATTGAGAAGGCCCATTAAGGAGAGCATCTCAATAGATATACAACCTTCTAGAAAATTTAAACTTCATCACCCAAATTTCCAATATGTGAAAAGTTGGGAATATGGCAAGCAGATGGCTTGTTTAATACTTCCTTAAGCCTATAGAAAAACAACCCACATTCCTATGTATGTTCACTCATTTTGTCTTATCTCTCTATGAAAACCTTAATTATACCTACTATAACCAGTGCCCCAACCCCTCTCCTTATATGTGAGATTACTTCCCAATTCCACGTTCTATGAGTTCACCATTGATCATGAGCCAATAGGTGACATTTATAATTCCTTGCTTCATGACAATTTCATGAACTTTGCAGCCATCAGTTGTATGATGTTCTGTCTGTGATAATGAAACACAAAATTTCAACCACAGGGAATCTTGATCCTTGTATATCTAACCTTTATTGAGCTCTTAGAGATGATTAACTTTTGTTTATGAATGTGGAAATTAGGATCTAAGGATGTATCCCGGATTTTAGGCACTGTATTGCCAGTCCTGGTTGCATAAAACAACCACATATTGCTTGCTAATACATTGGTTTTGATTACTACAAGAGGAATGTGTTTTGGTTGACACAAGAAGCAAAACTGGTTGTATGGTAGGCTCAAGTTCTAATTCAATCATATTTAAGTACTGTGATATTCACTTACGTAAATATAATTAAATAGCCTTAGTATTTTCAGAGTCATTCAAAGCAATTTACAATGCATTTTAGTACCCATAATCCCCCAAAGAAATCTTGTGCCCATTTACACATATTCTCACCTCCAACCATCCACATGGACCTAAGAAACAAGCTGGTGTAGTCATTCTAATGTCTAACAAAACAGACTTCAAAACAAAATCAGTCAAAAGGGGTGGGGAAGGACACTTTATGCTTATCAAAGGAAAAGTTCACTGAGATGATGTCTCAGTTCTGAACATCAATTCCCCAAATACAAGGCACCCACATTTGTAAAATAAAAATTACTAAAGCTTAAACCACACATCATATCTCAAACAAACATTAATAGTGGGAGACTTCAAAACCCTAATCTCACCAATGGACAGGTCATTTGGACAAAAAGTAACCAGAGAGAATTAACAAACAGTGGTCATTAATATCCCTTAATATCAATGGACTCAATTTGCCTATAACAAGACACAGGCTAACAAAATGGATACATTGTAAAAGAAACATTACTAAAGCTCAAATCACACATCAAACCCCACACACTAATTAATAGTGGGAGACTTCAACACCCCACTCTCACCAATGGACAGATCTGCTAGACAGAAACTTAACAGAATTGACTCCTTTTGACATTTGATTTTTTAAAGGGGTTACAGAATTTATTAAGATATAAATTATAAAAAAGATATAAGTTGAAGAAATACACTCACGATTATAGAATAGAATTGACAGAGGAAGTCGTCCTGTGATCTGACCTGGAGCAAATCTATCTCCCAAATAGGAAGAGGGAGAAAGGGCCTGTGACTTTTCTCTAACTCCTTATAAGAAGTCAAGTACAATGGCAGGAAGCTTTGCCTCCTTTGAATCATATAGCACAAGGTCAAGGGTGAAGCAAATACCACGGCATTTCCCCATTTAGTCTAAATAAAAAGGTTCTAATCTTAAAGAAAACTATACACAACAAGAATGATTATCAAGTGTTGTTCGGGAAAACAAAGGCAATGACAAACATAAAATGGAAATACAACCAGTACAAATAGCATTAAAAAAGAAAGACATGCTAAATGACCAAAACATGGAAAAATGGCACATTACTGAGATTACTCTAGTAGCTGTCCTATCTTGAATATTCTAACTCTAGTACTAATATGTTCTACCTAAGATACAAGAAGATTGCAACTGTAACTATCTAGTCTTCAACTCCAAAAAAGACCAGAGAAGGAACATAATAATATCAGAGAAAACAAAAATGCAAGCAAGCCATTTCCAAGATTCTTGTGAGAATAGACAGAGACAGCTGGCAGCCTGGACAGTCACCTTAAGTTTCTCAGCATCGTTGGGACAATCAGTTTGTCTACAGGCCTGGACACCTGACAGACCATTTTCAAAAGTAGGAATTTTTGAAGACCATCTTACCCTGTCTTGGCAGAGTTCACTAGTCACTTTTCCTTCTTTTCCTTAACTTGTCAGTGGTCTTAGTTTTTTTCTCTCCTTTTTAAAATTTATTATATTTGTGTTTTAAGGCTGTGGAGCCCCCAGCTGGAGCAGGCCCTCTGGATAAGTGAGACAACTGAACAGCTTGATCTGTTTGGGAGTCACCCAGGCAGTGAGACCCAGACCTATCCTTAGTGCATGAGCTGGCTGTATGGAACCTTGGGCTTACACAGGGACACTTTGCTCAGCCTGGAAGGAGGGGACTGGAGCTGCCTGTACTGAATCCACCAGGTTTAAATGAATCCCCAGCGGAGTCTTGGCCCTGGAGGAGATGGGAATGGAGGAGAGAGGCTAGGGGGAAGGTGGAGGCAGGAGCGGGAGGGGAGAGGACAGGGGAACCCATGGCTGATGTGTAAAATTAAGACATTTGATTTTCAATTCCAACTGATTTTTTCTCTCTCCCTCTCTTTGTCTCTCCTTCTTTCTTTCTTTCTTTCTTTCTTTCTTTCTTTCTTTCTTTCTTTCTTTCTTTCTTTCTTTCTTTCTTTCTTTTTCTTTCTGTCTCTCTCTCTCTCTCTCTCTCTCTCTCTCTCTCTCTCTCTGTGTGTGTGTGTGTGTGTGTGTGTATGTGTATGTGTTTGCCAGAGGAAGCACAATCTATGTATTTTTCCATCATTACTATTTTATATAAATGGAACCAAATAACATACAATCTCTACTCTCTTTTACTACTTTGATGTTTTTCAAGGTACATGCATATAGGAATACATATCAATATTTCAGTTAATTACTATCACTGATCAACATTTCCTTGGATTGTATGCAATATGTTTTCCCTAGTCATCAGTTAATGGCCCTTTCCACTTTGTGAAAATTGTAAATATTATTGATACAGAAATTCACACTAAACTCCTTTTTGGATATTATAGTAATTGCAGGTAGACAACTTGGAGTAGACTTTCTGTCTCCTGTGGTAGCAGTCATGCTGAACTTCCTAAAAATTTTTTATTTATTCTTTCAGAATTCATGTAGTGTATTTTTATCATATTTTCCCCTGTCCCCTAATTCCTGATTTGAAGTCTACATCAGCCAGACTGAAGTACAGGAGTCCTACTTTCCTCCCCATAACATAGCCCATCTGACACTGTTGCTAGATAGTGTAGGGACTTGTCCAACTTTTGTTATTGGTTTTGTTGTTGTTGTTTGGGACAAGGTCTCACTGTGTAGCCCTGTCTGTCCTGAAATTCACTCTATAGACCAAGCTAACCTTGAATTTACAGAGATCTACCTGCCTCTACCTTCTGAGTGCTGAGATTAAAGGCAAGCACCATCACATCCAGCCTGATGTACCTTCTCAAAAGCCCAATGGTGTTATCCCTCGCCCTACTCACTCCTATAGTCTGCCCTCCCATCTCCCAACACATTTAGTCGTCCAGTTCTAGTTTTCCTGTATCCCTTTATAACACTATGCAGTATTTTACAGTCCCTGGAAGAGTCTCCTCTTCCCCTCTGGTGAGACTTTATTTTTTATAATAGCCATTCTTTTGTTTTAGATTTATTTTATGAGTGTTCTTCTAGCATCTATGTATGTGCACCATGTGAAAACCTAGTACTCACAGAAAACAGAAAAGGGCATCAAATAACCTAGAGCTGGAGGTTTGGATGGTTATGAACCATCATGTGGATGCTGAGAATCAAGTCCAGTTCCTTTGCAAGAGCAATAAATATTCCCTACTGCTAAGCTATATCTCCAGCCTCCAATAATAGTCATTCTTTCTTGGGTAACCTGGAATCTCAAAGTTGTCAGTTTAAATTACTCTGATAGCTAGATATGTTGAATATGAGTTAAAGAATATATTAGTCATTAATATGACTTGTTTTGAAATCTCCATTCCACTGCACAGGCATTTAATTATTTGTTTAATTTATCTCTTATCAATTTAAAATAATTTTTATTCTTGAAGAGTTTCAAACACATGTGCAATGTATTTTGGCCATATTCACCACACAATTCCCCCAACTTTATGTCCTCTTTTTTTCATACCCTCTGAGTCTACTGCTCATATGTTCATGGGTGTAGGGATATCCAGTGCAATCTGGGCAACTGACCAGAGGTAACACACCAGAAGAAAACTGACTCTTAACTAGCAGCCATCATCTGCCAATAGCTCCTCAGGGAAAGAGGGGTTTCATGATCCTCTCCCCTTCCCATACTAAAATATTAGCTGGTTTGCTCTTGTCCACACAACCATATCTCTTCTTAGTTCATGGCCCTGTCATACCCCAAAGACATTCTTTTGCTCAGTCCTATGGCAGGCAGATCTCAGTGAGTTCGAGGCCAGCCTAGTCTACAAAGCTAGCTCCAGGACAGCCATTATCCTGTTATACAGAGAAACCCTGTCTTGAAACACGCCCCCCCCAAAAGAGAGTATTATAAAAATATCGGAACTAGTGCTAAACACTCCACAATTACTTATTCTCTATATCATGGCAGTTGTAAATCTCCATTTAAACCTTTGTCCATTGAAAAAAAGAAGTGTCTATGTTAAGGATTGAGAGCTGCACTAATCTATGAGTATAATGGTAAGTATTTATGACACAGTTTGTTACTATGTCCATTTAGCAAAATAATAGTAGTAGGTTCTGACTTACACCTATAATTCCACAGCCATGGGATCTTGGTCAGGGTTACAGTACCGTGCATGTGTTTCTTCCCATTCAGTGGGCCTTAAATGCAACCAAAAAGCTGTTGGTTACTTCTGTAATCTTCTGGCTACTATTGCACCAATGCCATATCTTACTAGATGCATCATTATTGTAGCTTTCAGGTTTTATAGCTGGGTAAGACGTGTATGACTTTTCTTCCCCAATAGCTAACAGGTCACCTTTTTAGCCCACATGGAGGAATCTTCCAGGTCAGAACCAGTTTTGTTTCTCTATTTTCTGTGACCAGGTCATATATCATCTTCAGCCATAAGGTTTTAGAATCAAATTTTGGTGGTAAAACAAGAGTAATAAGAATAATCTGGTTTGGAGAGTCTCTGTTAACTTCTGATCAACAACTAGAAGGAAAGTATCCCATGTGGATTTTTAGTCTAATAGTTTATACCTTCTGGGAGTAGCATTATCCTCACGTGTTGGGTAATTCCAATCATTCTGTCTTTCCCACATATATAATAAAAGTATATAAATATGTTATGTACCTAAGTATGTATTAGGAAAGTTAAAATAATAACTCACCATATTTTCATACATCCTTAGTGTTCATTATCCCTCTCTCCACACAGCCCACTGGCTTATAATCTTAACCCTTTCTACACTTAATGCCACCCCATTATTACCTTTCCATCTATATACTACCTGTGTTCTACCATAACCCTCCATTAAGGTTCTTCCCATCCCAATGGTCATTTTCTATTTTCTGGGCTTCTATAGGTAATATAAGTTAAACATACAAATCTAAAGATTTCAAGCAAGGCTCTCTATATAAGAGAGAGCATACAGTGATTATTTTCTGAATCTGGTTTACTTATTGTAATTTGTCCAATCTCAACTATTTATCTGCAAATTTCACTTTTCTTTTTTTTAACAAGGAAGAAAAGGTTTATTTTGAGATATAGTTCATCAGGACAGGGAAAGCATGTCAGCAGGAGTATCAAACAAGTCACCATATTGCATGCACCATCAGGAAGCAGAAAGGATGAATGTTAGTAGTCAACTCACTGCCCACTTTTATTCAGTCTAACACCATAGCCCATAAGACAGTATTGTCTAACATTTGGGTGGGCATTTCCCCATCAGTTAAACTTTTCTGAACATATCCCAATAGACAAATTCAGAAATGTGTTTCAATATTGGTTCTAAATCCAGCCTAGTTGACAATGAAGATTAATCATCACATAGTGCATAGCCTTTTTACATATTAGTGGATTTTACAGCTTTAGTTGGGTCAGTGTTTATCAACAATAGGAATATAAATATTTTGGAGCAGATAATTATTTGTTCATGTAGTTGCTCTGTACATTGTAGAACAATGGGTAGCATTTCTTGTCTCTATTCCTCCCAACAGTGACACATATCCAGTTGAAAAGTACTATTTTCCTATGGCAGAAAAAAATGTTAGACGAAAATATAACAGCAGGTACTGATTTCTATGAGGAGGCATAGAAGCTTCTAGAGCAGCTGGATGCAGAGGATGAAATAATACCATGTGGACACTCCCCTCAGTTTTCATGAATCCTTTAGAATGAACCCCATTCTCATTCATACTATCTCAGTAAGATTAATGCCAAGATTCTAACCATACATCTTTCATCTCTAAAATATTTCCTCTGTTATTCAATGCTGCACTTTTTTTTATTAAAAGTGATTATTTTTATTTTACTATTATTATGTGTTTTAATTTTATACATCAGCCATGTGTTCCCCTGTCCTCCCCCCTCCCGCGCCCACCCCCACCTTCTCTCCAGCCCCTCCCCTCCATTCCCATGTCCTTCAGGATCAAGACACCCCTGGGGACTCATTTAAACCTGGTGGATTCAGTACAGGCAGCTCCAGTCCCCTCCTTCCAGGGTGAGCACAGAGTCTCTGTGTAAGCCCAAGGTTCCAAACAGCCAGCTCATGCACTAAGGACAGGTCCTGGTCCCACAGACTGGGTGCCTCCCAAACAGATCAAGCTAGTCAATGGTCTCACATATCCAGAGGGCCTGATCCAGCTGGGGGCTCCACAGCCATTAGTTCATAATTCATGAGCTTTCTTTCGATTGGCTATTTGTCCCTGTGCCTTTTGCAATCTTGGATTCAACAATTCACGTTCTTGCAGTCCCTCCTCTTTCTCGACAGTTGGACACTTGGAGCTACACCTGGGGCCTGGATGAGGATCTCTGCATCCACTTCCATCAGTTATTGGATGAGAGTTCCAAGACAACTGTTAAGGTGTTTAGTCATCTGATCACCAGACTAGGTCAGATCAGGCTTTCTCTCGACCATTGCCAGCAGTCTACAGAGGATATACCATTGTGGATTTCTGGTGACCTCTCAAGCACTCTGCCTATTCCTATTCTCATGTGGTCTTCATTTATCACGCTCTGTTATTCCTTGTTCTCCCTTTCTGTTCTTGATCTAGCTGGGATCTCCTGTTCCCCTAAGCTTTCTTTTCTTCTTCTTCAAATCTTGCCCTTCATTACTCCCACTGTCGTCCAGGTTGTTCATGTAGATCTCATCCATTTCCCTGTCATAGGGTAGTCCCTGTGTCTTTTCAAGGGTCCTGTTTTCTAGGTAGCCTCCCTGGAGTTGTGTAGCAGTCTAGTCATCTTTGTTTTACATCTAGTATCCTCCTATGAGTGAGTACATACCGTGTTTGTCCTTCTGAGTCTGGGTTACCTCACTCAGGATGATTTTTTTCTAGATCCATCCATTTGCCTGCAAACCTCATGATGTCATTGTTTTTCTCTGCTGAGTAGTACTCCTTTGTGTATATGTACCATATTTTCTTTATCCATTCTTCAGTTGAAGGGCATCTAGGTTGTTTCCAGGTTCTGGCTATTACAAACAATGCTAATATGACCACCATGGTTTAAAGTTAGATTTCAACAACAGAAAAAACTACAGAAATCCTACAATCTCATAGAGACTGAATAATGCTCAACTGAATCACCAATGGGTTAAGGAAGAAATAAAGAAAGAAATTAAAGACTTCCTAGAGATCAATGAAAATGAATACACCACATACCCAAACTTATGGGATACTATGAAACAGTGCTAAGAGGGAAATTCATAGCGCTGAATGCTCACATAAAGAAGGTGGAGAAATCTCATGCTAGTGACTTGACAGCACACCTGAAAGCCCTTGAACAGGAAGAAGCAAAGTCTCCCAGGAGGAACAGACGCCAGGAAATTATCAAACTGTGAGCTGAAATCAATAAAATAGAAATAAAGAGAACAATACAAAGGATTAATGAAACAAAGAGTTGGTTCTTTGAGAAGATCAACAAGATAGACATGCCCTTATCCAAACTAAACAAAAGACAGAGAGAGAGCATCCAAATTAACAAAATCAGAAATGAAAAGGGAGACATAACAAGACAATGAGGAAATCCAGAGAATCATCAAGTCATACTTCAAAAACCCCTACTCCACCAAACTGGAAAATCTAAAAGAAATGGATAATTTTCTGGATAGTACCACATACCTAAGTTAAATCAAGACCAGATAAACCATTTAAATAGTCCAATAACCCCTAAGGAAATAGAATCAGTCATTAAAAGTCTCCCAACCAAAAAAAAAAAACCCTGGACCTGATGGTTTCACTGCAGAATTCTACCAGATCTTCAAAGAAGACTTAATACCAATACTCTTTAAATTGTTCCACACAAGAGAAGCAGAAGGAATATTACCAAACTCCTTCTATGAGGCTACAATTACCCTGATTCCTAAACCAAACAAAGATGCAACAAAGAAAGAGAACTACAGACCGATCTCCCTCATGAACATTGATGCAAATGTACTCAATAAAATTCTGGCAAACAGACTCCAAGAACACATCAAAACAATTATCCACCATGATCAAGTAGGCTTCATCCCAGGGATGCAAGGGTAGTTCAACATACGAAAGTCCGTCAATGTAATACACCATATAAACAAACTCAAAGAAAAAACCACATGATCATCTCACTAGATGCAGAAAAGGCATTTGACAAAATCCAACACCCCTTCATGATAAAGGTCTTTGAGTGATCAGGAATACAGGGAACATACCTAAACATAATAAAGGCAATCTACAGCAAGCCAACAGCCAACATCAAATTAAATGGAGAGAAACTCAAAGCAATACCACTAAAATCAGGAACAAGGCAAGGCTGTCCCCTCTCCCCTTACTTATTCAATATAGTACTTGAAGTTCTAGCCAGAGCTATAAGACAACATAAAGAGATTAAGGGGATACAAATTGGAAAAAAAAATCACTTTTCTTAATGTAACAGCATATAAATACAGGCAAAGACTTCCTGAATAGAACTCTATTAGCTCAAGAGTTAATGCTAAAAGCTGACAAATGGGGCTTTGTGAAATTAAAAAAGCTTCTGTATATGAGGCATCAATTTTACATATCTTCTTTGTTATGGGGGAGACAGTTCCTTCTCTCAGTGCTGACACCACATTTGGTTTGAACTTGTACAGGGCCTGTGCATGCTGCCACAGTCTTTGTGAGCTCATGTGTGCAACAATACTGTTGTGTCTAGAAGACACTGTTTCCTTAGAATCACCCATCAACTGTGACTCTTACAACCTTTCACCTCTTCTTTCAAGTAGATCCCTGAGCCTTGGGGTATTTTTGAAAATGCTGTCTTTTCAACAGTGTGTATTTTTTTACTTCCTCTTAAGAAACCAAGTGTCTACAAGTGTATGGACTACGTCTGAGTCTTCAGTTTGATCCTACTGATCAATATGCCTGTTTTTATGCGTGTTGAATGTATTGATTTCACACAAAGCAGAAATAATGATTTAGTCTCATTCTTCTACATGTGGATATCCAATATTCCTAGCACTGTTTGTTGAAGAGATTATCTTTTTTCTCTAGTATGAATTTCCAGTCTTGATACAGTTTTCATTGTTATTGATTATATGTCCTATTATGTGTTCGAAAATTAAGTTTTTCTCATGTAGAGGAAAGTGATTTAATTTGTATATGATCCCCTTTATCACTGATAATTATGTTGTACCATACCGCTGAGATTTCAGTTTAACTATAAGAAGAACTGGTGCATCCTTTACAACCACATAGAGAATAATATTCCAGGAAGAATATTCAGTGGAAAGGAACAACATAAATGTTGTATGGATAACTGTCTATGTTTGTGGATAGTTATGCACATAAAGAAGAGGCTTCTCAGGTCACTGGGTAGGAAATGATATCATAAATCAAAACATGAAAGGACAAAGAGAAGATGTAATAGAACTTAGCATTCAAGTTCATGTGTGTTAAGTTAGACATGCTCACAGAGCCTTACATGAATATGTGCACTTGACAGACATGCAAAACAGCAGAGAGTTTTGGAGAAGATGGTCTTCAAATGAAGATGATAAAGTGAATGGGATCTAGAATAGAGGAAGAGAATTTACACCATAACTTAGAGGGATTGAATGGATAGAATGAATGTGTCAAGGTAGAGACCTAGTTCATGGCACACTAGAGCATATAACAGTTAATGTGACATGACAGTGGTTGAACAGCCTAGTTTTCAATATATAATATAAAATTTTAATATAATATCAAAATTCAGGGGATTTTGCAGGCAAAAGTATAAAATTAGAGGCAATGTCAAAAACGAATTTGGTTCTAATCCAGTTTCTTTTCATGATTGGGGGGAAATAAACTTGAAATTGCTGCTGGCCAATAATTTCAGGGGGAAATGTCACTAATGACACCATTAGGCAAGAGGATCACAAAACTTTTTCAGGGTCAGGACAGTCCAGAAAGTCAACCTAGAAATAAAATGAAAAAGGAAGTTTAAGAAATGAACTGATGTAAAAATTGGTGTAGGAATAACAGAAGGAGACACTAGGAAAAAGTTGTGTTTGAGATATTGGGATGTTATAGAGCATTTGCCTAGGATCATGATATATTGCTTATTCGTATTTAAATATTATCTGCCAGTCAACACATACATTTGGATAAAATAATAAAATCTTGGGAAATGGGGAATCAATCTACCTCAAGACCCAGGTATGTCATTATCAGGCATATAACCAAAGGATGCTCCAGCCTACCACAAGTAAACTTGCTCAGCTGTGTTCACTGTGGTTTTATTCATAATAGCCAGGGATTGGAAACAACTTAGATGTCCCTAAACTGAAGAATGGATAATGAAAATGAGATACATTTACACAATAGAGTATTACTCAAATGTTTAAAAAAAATGACATTAATTTTGCATGCAAATGAATGCAACTGGAGGAAGTCATCCTGGGTGAGATAACCGAGATCCAGAAAGATAAACATCCTATGTATTCACTTATGAGTGGATATTAGCTGTTAAGTAAATGATAGTCAAGCTACAATCTAAGCACCCAGAGAAGTGAGTTAAAGAGGAGGGCTTTGAGGGTGGGACATGGATCTCCCTTTGAGCAGGAAATAAACTGGATTCTGCAGGTAGACTGTGGTGGGTGGGGTTAGGAACCAAAGGGATGGGGGATGAATGGAGGAGGAGAGTGCTGGGACAGACAGATGGAATTAGGGACACTTGGGAGGAGGCAATGTGGAAACTAGTTCAGCAGAAACTTCCTGTAATCTTTGAGGTTGACCCTAGTAAGGACTCTACTGGAGAATGCAGAATCTTAACTGGCCATCTTTTGTAGCCAGGCAAGGCTTCCAGTGCCGGGACTGGGTTATATTCAGTTGAACTATTGGACAAGGATGTCCTGGTAATCTCTAAACAACCCAGCCTGATGCTGAGACAAGTTAGCTCTCTGACCACTGACAGTGGGGTCCCATTGCTGAGGGCAACTTCTACACGTCTCATTGAACATAAAGAGGTCAAGCTGATTTGGGCTTGGGACCTTCACCCTTACATTCTTGTCTCTTTTCATGGAAAGGTACTCAGCAGGCTACGAAAAGGGAAATGTTGATACAAGCCCAGTCACAAAACCATCCACCTACAATCTCTCCTGCCTCCAAAATGAGCTGAGGCAATGGAGGTGCAGAACTTGTGAGAGTGGCCAACCAGTGTTTGGTTTTACTTGAAATCCACTCCATGAAATGGAGCCCATACACTACACTGTCTGGATAGCCAGTAATGGAATACTGGATAGCCCAGAGGACTAGGGTAGAACCAAACACCTGCCTCCCCAAAAATTTCTAATGATATTCTGTTATACACATATATTGTTTGATTGTATAATTGTCATCAGAGAGGCTTCCTCAGGCAGCAGATGGGAGCAGGTGCAGAGAACCATAGTAAGACATTACACAAAGAGAGAGTCTAAAACCCCATGAGAGAGGGGGAGGGAATATTGTAAGAGTCAGTGGGGATAAAGGACCCAAGAAGAACAAGGCCCACTCAATCAACTAAGTAGGGCTCACATGGGCTCACAGAGATTAAAATGGCAAGCACAGAGCCCGAATTGGTCTGTACCAGGTCCTCTGAGTATATGTTAGTGTGGCGCCCGCCTCGACCAGCAAGGAAGACGCGACACCTGGATCTTTTTCATTACAGTTTAATCAGACCTTTGATTAGTTACATTGTGTCTCTCTCGCTGGGGCAAGCCTCTCCCAGCACCTAAGTAGGGCTGGGCTGCCAACCCCAAGCAGCCACGTGGGCACTGTCCACAGGTTCACGCATATGCCAGCAACACACGAATCCAGCCATAGCCAAATAAGGAGCTGTTTACCCTAAAGAGTGTTTGCCATCGGGAAGGCAGAGGGTAGAAGCCAGAGCCATCTTTAGGGTGCGGCTACACGCGGCTCTCTACAGTTTCCCCCTTTTTGTTTTACAAAGCAACAGGCAAGAGTAGAGGTCTGATCTCTGTTAAAATGGAACATGTACTAATGTTTGTCCAGGCGTCGTCCACCCAGAGAACACTAGACCCGTCCGATACCCTTTTCACAGAGGTGGGAGTTAGGGTACCAACCCACATGTAATCAGACTTGCTCTTCTTGAGGTCAGCGTATCATAACCTCAAGTGCAGTGCGCAGGCCTCGCATCCTGTGCCTAAATATCTTTTAAAGTAGCCAACCAGGCTTGGGGAGACTGTCTTGCATCAATGGCCATAAAGGCTTGGACAATCATGGCTGCATGGCGATGCTGTGAGATCCTAATGCGACAAATGCACCACAGGCATACTAGGGAGGTGAGCACCAGTAAACCTACTAGGGCTCCTATTCCCGCCCACTCCTTTATGTGATCCATGGCTGTAGCAATCCAGGAAGACAATCCCTCCACCAGTCCGGTATCCACTCGAGTCGAATTCACCGTGACGATAGCCACTCTCAGCTGGTCCATCAGGTTATCGAACTCTCCAGTCCAATTGCCTAAAAGATAACTAGACAACCTTTTAGATAAATCTGTAGCATGACAATTGGAAGCATCCAAATTCAAAAAATTCAGAGTAAATAATGCAAGAGAAAGTCTGTCCTTAGGGGTACGGCCATAGCCTATTCCCCCTTTTTGTTTTTGAAGCAACTTTTTTAAGGAGCGATGAGCATGTTTTATAATGTCTTGACCTTGTGGATTATATGGTAGGCCATGTATAAGTTGTACATTTATCTGTTGACAGAAGGAAGTGAATTTTTGTCCAGTATATGTAGGACCATTGTCTGTCTTTAATTGTTGAGGCTTATCCCATGTTGTCCAAGCTTTTAAGCAATGAGTAATGACATGAGAGGCTTTTTTTTTTGTCATTGGGGTGGCATGAATGATTTTAGAACAGGTATTAACAGATATATGTACATATTTGACATGTTTAAATTTAGAGATATGTGTAACATCTATTTGTCATATTTTTAGGGGGAGCAAACCATGAGGGTTAACTCCTAAGTTAGAAGGATGATGAAAAATGACATATTGGGAACAATCTAGTACCATCTTTTGTGTCTCTGTACGTGAGATAGAAAACTTTTGTTGTAATGTCCTTGTATTAATATGAAATTTTTTGTGGAAAGTATGTGTTTGTTGTATGGCAGAAGCCATAAACATTTATTTTTGTTTAGTATATTGATCTATTATATTATTGTCTTTAGTCAATGGACCTGGCAGATTAGTATGTGTACGGATGTGTTGTATAAAAAAGGGATTTTTACGTTGTTAGATCAGTTTTTGTAATTGTCTAAACAATGAGCTAACAGGGCTAGAAGATTTGATGGGCCCTGCACATTTAAGGCTTTTTAAAGCATTAACAACATAACTAGAATCTGACATTAAATTAAATGTAAATGGACAAGTCTTGAAAACTTTAAGAACTATTGAAAGTTCCACCTGTTGAGGTGTACCTGGCAAGAATTGATGCTTTATAGGTTTATTAGAATTTATCATATAAGTATCACAGTCTGTCTTAGACCCATCTGTAAATATAACATTTGTTCCTGGAATGGGCTTTGAAGCAGTTATTTTAGGGAAAACTACAGGATGTTTTTTAAAGAAAGTTAATAGTGGATGTTTAGGATAATGGCAATCTATGTGTTTTGGATAGGTACAACGCAGTATTGTCCAATCATCTATGGCAGCACATAATACCTTGATTTGAGTAGAATCATAAGGAACAACTAGCGTTTGTGGTGATGTCCCAAAATATTGTAAACATTGTTGAATACCCTGTTGTACAAGTAATGTTATTGTAACAGGATAATATTTAATTGATTTTGTAGGTGAGATTTTAGTATAAATCTATAACAAGGGTCCTTTTTGTCATAAAATTTCCGTAGGTTGTAACTGGGTAGGCAGAATGTACAGGGTAATATCCTCATTATTTTGTATTCTTTGAAGAAAAGTTTTTTGTAGTTTATCTTTTAATTTTGTTAAGGCTTCTCGGGCTGTATTGGTTAATTGTCTCGGTGAATCCAAGGCTGTATTTTTAATTAAAATATCATATAATGGTTTTAACTCATAATTGGCCATTTTTAAATTTTTTTTATCTAATTTATATTTTTTAATAATTTTTGAAAATCATTTAATGTATAAAGATGATCCTTTTTTAATTTTATCTTTTGTGGCATGATATAATGATTAGTTATTTTAGAGCCAAGATAATTGATAACTTTGTTTTGTTGTACCTTTTTAGGGGCAATACAGAGTCCCTTTTGCTTTAGCAATTTTACAAGTGAGCTATATGTTTTTTGAAGAATGTTCTCTTTTTTAGTTGTTAACAGTATATCATCCATATAATGGAGGCATTTTAAGCCTGGAAAACGTGTTCTCAAAGGTTTTAAAGCATTTGTTATAAATAATTGACATATTGTAGGACTGTTGGCCATGCCTTGTGGCAATATAACCCATTGATATCTTTTATCAGGTTCCTCATGATTAGTGGAAGGTAAAGTGAAAGCGAATCTCTTATTGTCTTTGTTATTTAGTGGAATGGAAAAGAAGCAATCCTTAATATCTACCATAATAATAGGCCAATTTTTAGGCAAGGCTGACAGCAATGGAAGACCATGTTGTACAGGTCCCATAATTTTTATTTGTTTATTTATAGCTTTAAGATTATGTAACAATCTTTATTTTTTTGATTTTTTTTGATGACAAATATGGGTGTATTCCAGGGAGAAAGAGAGGGTTTAATGTGTCCTTTTTTTAATTGTTTTTTTATTAATTGATATGTAGCATGTAATTTCTCAGAGGAGAGTGGCCATTGAGGAACCCAAACTGGCTCCTCCGTTACCCAGGATATGGGAATGCCCTCCTCAGCGGCCCCTAGGAAAAACCCAACCCTTGTTTGGGTTTCCTAGGTACTGTTTGTATTGGCTCCTTTTTGCCTTGTAAAAATTTTTCCAGGCCAAAATCAGGATGACATCCCATGTTTTTTATAATATTTTTAGATTTTTTGGAGTATTCATTACTTAACTGAAAGCCCATGGATTTTATAAGATCCCTCCCCCAGAGGGACATTGGAAGCTCAAGGACATAGGGTTGCATAACGCCAGAGTGACCTTTGGAATCTTGTCAATTTAACAAATTTGTACTAACATTTGGAACACTGGCATAACCCAGTCCCTGTAATGTTTGTGAGGAAGCCTGTATAGGCCAACCTCAAGGCCAATCTTTGTTAGCTATGATATTGTGATCTGTATTTGTAATCCAAATCTAGGTCTCTTTTTAATTTTTCTCAGGAAGGCACTGTGAGGCTTCCTGAAATTGCAAAACCAAGAAGCAATTACATCATATTGTTGTAAAAATCGTTTTAAGGTGTGTTTTTTAATTTTTAGTTTCTTAGAGAGAAGCAGCTCGTTAAGAGCCAAAAAAATTGGGTGCGAGGAGGAGGCGTCCATGTTAGTATACTTTTTTTTTTTTTTTTTCAATTTGAAAAGTTTCTCGGAGGTTTTTTAGAGCCTTTGTAGAATTGCTCCAGCCCTCCGGGCTCCTGCTTGTTTTATCTAATTATCTGTCCGCTCTTGTCGCGGCCCAATTGAATTATCCGTCCGCTCTTGTCGCGGCTCTGCTCTCCCGCTCTCCCTTCTACAGGTGAGCGTTACCCGCTTTTGTCGCGGGATCCCCAGTTTTTTCTGAGGACTTACCGGTATACCGCCTGACTGTAAATGAGTTCTGAATCCGGAGAGAGCCGTGGTAATTGTCCCCGTACGGGCCACCACTTGTCGCGCCCGCCTCGACCAGCAAGGAAGACGCGACACCTGGATCCTTTTCATTACAGTTTAATCAGACCTTTGATTAGTTACATTGTGTCTCTCTCGCTGGGGCAAGCCTCTCCCAGCACCTAAGTAGGGCTGGGCTGCCAACCCCAAGCAGCCACGTGGGCACTGTCCACAGGTTCACGCATATGCCAGCAACACACGAATCCAGCCATAGCCAAATAAGGAGCTGTTTACCCTAAAGAGTGTTTGCCATCGGGAAGACAGAGGGTAGAAGCCAGAGCCATCTTTAGGGTGCGGCTACACGCGGCTCTCTACATGTTAGGGCTGTTATCTTTGAAGCAGACATATCTCTAACTCTTTTTCCTGCTCTTGAGACTCCATTCCTCTTATTGGGTTGCCTTCTCCAGCCTCGATATGAGGGCTTTTGCCTTGTATTATTGTATCATGTTTTGTCACATGTCACTGTCTTCTCTTGGAGGCCTGCTTTCTTATGAAGAGGAAATGGAGGAGGAGCAGATTAGGGGGAAAGGGAGCTATAAGCTATGAGGGGCAGAGAGAGGAGATGGTGGTTGGGATGCATTGTATGAGAGAAGAATCTATTTTCAATTTTACAAAGGAATGTAGGAGTGGAGATCTGATAAAAGAGTGGCTCTTACTAATGCTCTTCCAGAATCACACATACAAGGCAGAGGGTGGCATCATTGAGTCCTTAAGGTCCTAATCCCTAACTGAACTACTTTGAAAAACTGCATTTTGCAAAAGGAAATATTATGCAGTATGTTCTTGAATATGGGTCCTATTGTAGGGATACATTCTGTAATATTAATATCAATATATTTACTAGATAAATAAAAGTAAAAGTCCCAGTGTTGACTTATAAAGAGATTTTCTTCTTGCAAAGGACCCTTCTCAGGGCATCTTTCATGTCTCTGTTCCTCAAGCTGTAGATAAAGGGGTTCAGCATGGGAGTCACCACTGTGTACATCAAGGCCATGGCAATTTCCTTCACAGTAGAGTTATTACCTGTTGGACATAAGTAGAGCCCAATAATTGTCCCATAGAACAGTGAGACTACAGACAGGTGGGAGCCACAGGTGGAGAAGATCTTGTGGATAACCTGAGCAGAGGAAACCTTTAGGATGGAGCCAACAATTCGTACATAGGACATAACAATAAGTAAGAATGGGATGCCAATAATGAGCCCTCCCAAGATAATTATCAATAGTTCATTAATATATGTGTCAGAGCAGGCCAACTTGAACAAGGCAGATATGTCACAGAAAAAGTGGGGGATCACGTTGTCCCCACAGAATGACAATCTAGCCAATAGTAGAGTGTGTAACAGGGAATAAAGCATGGTAAATACCCAGGTCAGCACTACCAGACACACACAGAGCTTGGGGCTCATGATGCTGATGTAATGAAGGGGGTAACAGATGGCTACATAGCGGTCATAGGCCATGACCAGAATAAGGAAGTTCTCCATGTCTGCAAAAACCATTAAAAAGTACATTTGTGTCAGACAACACACATAGGGGATGGATGGGTCCTGGCTCTGCATGTTCTGCAGCAATTTGGGCATTGTGACCGAGGAGAAGCAGAGGTCAGAAAAGGACAAGTTGCTGAGAAACAAGTACATGGGTGTGTGGAGATGGGAGTCCAGTAGAATGAGGATGATGATGATGAGGTTCCCCAGGACAGTGGTGAGGTACATGGCCAGGAACAGGACATAGAACAGGTGCTGGTGCTCTGGGGGGATGGGCAGGCCCAGGAGGAGAAACTTGGAGATAACAGTTTGGTTGCTCATTATCATTTTATGTTTCCAGTATCCTAATGAGAAAATATCAGGAACCCATTGAAATATATACATTCTACCACAATGGATTATATAATCATTATAGTAATTATAATCTCAAACTCCAAATGCCTGTAATCATTACAATCATTAATGATTTTTCTCAATTTCTCTTTGACATCATTCTATCTCCCATCCTAACATATAGTTCTATACCTTTCTTCTGAGATTTAAAAAATGGACTGTTTCCCTCTCCTGCTGCCTGCTCAAATGTTGTTTGTCCATTTGTGATTTTCTCTTTCTTATGTTTTATATTTATTCTTGAAGACTTTGGATAAGCTTTGGCATCATAATTTTATATAATTTTCAAGAAAACCTCACATACTCCAATGCCTTACATTATCATTTAAAATCAAGACATGCATGTTTCTGTAACATACAGATTTCTACTCCACTGTTGACTAATCATCTTCCTCCCATTGCATGTATGACAGGTATCAGGAGCTCAAAAACCTCAAGTGAAATTCAAGTCTTCACTTTGATGTCTCCCAAAGCATTTCTCAGTCTCCTATTTCTCCAGTATCCCATAGTATAGTAAAAGAAATTCATGTCTGAGTCAGAAATCTGTGAATTTTGATCCATCCATTTTTCTTACCTTGAATTGTTGTCACACATAAACAGAGTCTGCTATTCATTCTCCTCCTATTCCATCCATCTCTTTCTGTGAGGTTACATCTATACATCAGGATCACATCTTTACTGGAATTCAGAAGCAGACTCGGTGCACATCCATGTTCTCACGTCTCCTGACCCTTTTCTTCTCCTTCAACTTGCTTCATTTACACTGTGGCATTCTAACAAAGATTTCCAACATCTCTTGTCTGATTTATTCTTCAGTACCACTGTTGCTCTGAGGATAAGGACAAAGCTCCTATCAGGGACACAAAAGTTGTTTTATTATCTCATGCATGCCAACGGTATATTCCCCTACAGTTTCACATGTTCCAATTGCATTTCTCTCTTCATCAATGCTGGGGTTAAAACTCTTCACCTCCCACATTTTAGTGTCTCTTCCACTTTCCTATCACTTCCTCCCTTCTGTTTCCTCTTCATCTGTTTCATCCTTATATGTAAGATATTGCTTATCACATACACAATAAAGTTACCCTGTCTCTCTATATTAAATGAGAACTTCAGCCATATTTCCTTGCTTCCTATACATGTCCCATGTGCTTAACCCTTTGATCACTGATTTAAGCTATCTTCCCATCAATTGTAAACTACATGCAAGAGAGGTTGTATGTGACTTTATTCCGTGTGGTTGTATATAATATCTTAATATGCAGCTGGGGCCAATATCTGTCATATGCATGAATTTGGACATAAAAATTTGTTACCTGCTTCTCAAATTGATACAAATTTCTTCAACTTCAATAGTAGGAAAATCTCCATTTAAATGGAAACACTGGACTAGTTATCACTCTATGTCATTTATAGAATAACTCTAATCCACAATGTCTAAGTGTGTAAACTCTGAATTCAGCTGCATTAAACGCTGTCCGTCTGTGAAGATACAAGCAGTCATGCTCGGGTGTAGCATTTCAGAGGAAGTTGCTTAAATTTTCTTGATGTTTTTCTTCTTTTGTCAGCTTTGAGATGTGTGATAGACTCATTAGCCAGTGTTGTACAGAATCACAGAATAAGATGTGTGTGGTGTGGTGTGTGTGTGTGTGTGTGTGTGTGTGTGTGTGTGTGCCCATGCATGTGACTTAGGATACAGACAGCATAGTGTTAGGGGCTGACAATACTAACATTTGAAGAACAGTCTAGAATTCTTGTAGTCTCTGAGAATAGGAAGGTTACTGACATGTATGTAAGGGAAAAGATGAAAACTTCTTTCTACTGTGAATTCTCCTTTTTCTCCTCTAATTCCTTCATCTGATTGCACGAAGCTCATCATGTTATGAAGTGTTAATTATTTTACTCAAAGTAACTACAGACTTTAATGTCATTTATAGAATATCTGCATAGAAACTAAAATTTGTTCCAAATTGGTATCAGGGCTTCACCCACTGTGAATTAACCATCACACAGAGTATAGTCATCTCAGGAGTAACTTAAGTGAGGATTCCAAAGTAACTTCATTGTTTCTTCTTTTTTATAATTCATAAACGTGTCATCCTATTTGTTTTCTGCATCAAAATCAATGACATTTTGTGGATTAAAGCGTATGTATATGATTTGGAGTCATCATTCTTACTGAGGTGTGATACAAATGATTTGCCCTAACATTGCAGAAATATATCATTAGATCTCTGACACTCATTATAGAAGTAATAATTTTGATTGAGTAGATTTCATTGTACATTTTACATGAACACCTATATAATATTAATGTTTTCCTCAATGGACTGTACTTAGATGCAATCATAGATGTTACCACTAAAACACAGATTTGTGAACTTGTGCAGATAGAATTGATCATCATCTTCAGTAGGACATTATTCAGAGTTTGCTAAGACTCCATTAGGGAAAGTATAGTAAACAACCATTCAGCACTACAGCAGTGAACTCCATCTCAGAGCACTGCTCTTATGTTGAAATGGTGTGATATTGAGAGAAAATGAACATAATCAGTAATTGTTATGAACCCATCAATATAAAAGTGGTAATATGGTGACCATGACAAATACTTGGACAATTGGTGATGTCTTGAGAGACACAGAAAAGAAGAATGCTAAAATACCTTGAAAACTGTCCTGCATAACACTGGAAATTCATTTAAATTGACAACATGACACCAGATTATTTTCCTGTTGAGGCTGAGTCAAAGTTTCTGGTTCAAGATCCTGCTCACCTTTATTTTATTTACAGGCACAGGAACTATCTGCTGGACTCTCTACTCACCACCTTCTTTCACCATCCGTACTCACATCCCTCTGCTGCCATCCCTGAGCCTTAGGGGCTCTGTACCCCCAGAGGAGTCTAGATCCTGTATAACTCATTAAAGACATAATAATTACCTAGGACCTTTCTAAGACCAATTTATTTCAGGGATCTCTAGTGGAGATCAATTATAGTCACACTGCTTCCTAAACTTAGGGGAAGGCATAATTTAAAGAACAACAACAAAGAAATAATGACAACAGAGTCAATAACCATGTAAATATGCATGCATACTCATTGCCTGCTTAGGTAATGAATAAACAGGGCTTCTGCTTGACTGGAGCCAACTTTGTTAGTGGGGAAATGTGGTGATATTTTATTTGTGCTGAAATGTGATTTTATTTGTATGTTTAATAAATAAAGTTGCCTGAAGGTCAGAGCAAGCCATAGCAGAAGCAGGGCAGTGGTGGTGCACACCTTTAATCCTGAACACATGACAGGCAGATCTCTGTGTGTTCAAGGATACAGCCAGCATGGAGACATATGCCTTTACTCTCAATACCAACCATAGAGACCTAGAGGTCTGTATAGACAGGCAGTGACAAGGAGGCCATGTGGTTGGGTTTACAACCAATAAGAAGGCAGAACAGAAAGTCAATAAAAAGACAGACACACAGGAAGTAGGCCTCTTTCTGAGGGGAAGGACAGCAGTGGCAGGAAGGGTGAGAAGGCAGTTTTAAGTCTCAGCTCTTACCCACTACTCTGACCTCTTGGGCTTGTAACTCTGCATTTGGCTCTGTGTTTCTTATTTAATAAGACCCTTACATCTACAGGGAAAGTGAAGAATGGTGACCTCAAAAATCACTCCAAATAATCAGGAATTATTCTGATTGTTAATGACTTAAAGTGTCTCACACAATAAAAATTTACAGAAGAAGCCATCAATAGTTTTTATATTTTTGGTTGTGAGCCTAGCCTTTACTGGCTAAACCATCTCTCCAGCACATCAAATAGTAGATTGTAAGAAGGAGACTATAGAAAACCATGCATACTGGGAAGGCTTCAAGGACAGCACCTCAATTCAACATGACTGACTACCTGCAATAGGACTTACATACACAATCTTCTAGAAAAATTTAAACCTTATCAGCCAACTTTTCTGTGTGTCAATATGTGAAAGGGTAGGCATATGGCAAGCAGATGGTAAGTTTAATGCTTCCTCGAGCCAATAGAAAAGCAGTCCTTGTTTCTATGGCTGTTTATCCATGTTGCCTTCTTACCTCTCTATGAAAAACTTAATTGTGCCTACTACAACAATTACCCCAACTCCTCTCTATGTATGTGAGATCACCTCCTAATGCCTTATTCTATGAGTTCAGCATTGATCATGAGGCCATTGGTAGCATATATAATTCCGTCCTTCAAAATAGTCCTGCACTTGGCAATCATTGGTTGGATGAAGTTCTGTACATAATAATGAAACATAAACTTTGTGCCCTGGGAAATCTTGCTCCTTATTGTTCTAACCTTTATTGGGTTCTTAGAGATTATTAACTTTTGTTTTATGACTAGGGAAACAGTACCAGGATCAAAAGATATATCCAGGATTATAGACATAGTGTTACCTGCTCTGGTTGTATAGAATAACCACATTTTGCTTGCTAATCAGTTGGTTTCAGTTACTCAAAGAAGTATGATGTCTCCACTCACAGTGTTTTGGTTGACATGAGAAGCTAAAGTGGTTGGATGATGAGCTCAAGTTCCAATTCAGTCATCTCTAATGACGGTGATGTTCAGTTCACTTATGCAAGTATAATTAAATAGCCTTAGTATTTTCAGTTAACTCAAAGCAATCTACTATGCACTTTAGAACCCATAATGCCCCAAAGAAGTCCTCTGTCCATTCACACATACTCTCAATTCCAACCATCCACATGCAACCCTACTCTACTTAATGTTCTTACGGATCTTCCTATTCTTGATATTTCATGTGAATATAGGGACTTAATGGTTGGCTTCTTCTTATTATCATGTTTTCAAGGTATGTTTGTGTAGTTCTACATGCCAATAATTGATTTTTACTTGTCAAAAATGTATCATTGTACAGATGTACATTGGCTATTTACTTAATCATTGATTGATGGGTTTCTCTACTTGGAACAATGATTGGTAGCACTTCTTTAAATGTTAGTGTACAATCATTTGTTTGAATCAATCATGTACCTTAGTTATATATTAATTCTACATTAAAAGTTTTTTGTTATTTAATTTTTAGTTTATTTTAAATTAAAAGCTATTCTTATTTGAATTAGCCTACAAGACAGTTGGATTCTTTGTGGCATTTTCATTATACTTAGTTTTGTTAGCTACCCACTCAACGCCTTCTTTACCCCATCTCTCTGCCCCCATATCTGTATTAATCTCACTGCAATTCAGTATTCTCTCTTATGCTTTCATATCACATGTATTCTATTTTCCTTCTACACTTCTATCTTATAGCTCCCATTTTCCCCCTCTCACAAGTCACATTTTTAATGTTCTTCCCTCTGTATACAATCCCACACAAGTACAAATATATAACAATTATTAATGGGGCTGGAGATATGACTCAGTGGTTAAGAGTACCTGCAGAGGATACAGATTCCTTTCCCAGCAGCAATGTGGCAGCTCAAACCCATTTGTAATTCTAATACCAGGAGGTCCATTATACTCTTCTGGCCTCTATAGGCACCAGGCTTGCACTATTTACATATGATAGGCCAAACCACTTGTCCACGTAAAGTAAAAGTAAAATCTTTTTTTGAATTAGTGGTTTGAATTATGCTGGTTTAGTAAAATTGTGGTTACAGTTTCTTCTCCAAGATCTATGATTTCACAAGCCATGAGTAGTTGGCCCCACAGATACATCTACAATACAATTCTGTACATGAATAAAGTTTTATTGAATAAAGGTCCCTATTTTCACTTTTCATTCATCAATTCTAGGCATCTAAGATGATTCAATGTCATTGCTATGGGAAGCAGAATATCAAAAAAGACATGGGCATGCATGTATCTCTGGAGAGGATGTAAGTACTTAGAGCATATGTTCAGGATTGCTAGATAATATGGTAATTGCATTTTGGATTTTATTAAGAAACTCCCATACTGATTTACACATCAACTCCAACTGTTAACATTTCAGTCAACAGTGAATAAGAGCTCCTCATAAGGGCTCCTTGCCAGTGTTTGATGACATTTCTTTTCTTTCTTTTTTTTTAGGTTAGATTTCCTTTTTCTAGATTTTTTTGTGTGTTAATTAAATATTTTTTCTTTTTTATTAAGAATTATTTTTATTCATTTTACATACCAGTCACAGATTCCCCTTTCTTACTGGAGTGGAATGAGATCTCAAGGTAGTTTTCATTTTGATGCCCTATCTGTGAGGGATGTTGAATACTTTAAAAAGTGTATATTGGCCATTTGCATGACTCCTTTCAAGAACCCTCCAAGTAGTTCCTTTTGGCCATTTTTATTGAGTTTCTTGTTTTCTTATTATTTGGATTTTTTCAGTTCTTTTGAATTCTGGATATTTATCTTCTACCAGATATGACACAGCCAATGATTTCCTCACACTCTAAGGATGTTTATTCAGTCATGTTTCTCTTTCTTTGTTGTGCTGAAGCTTTTTTAAATTCAGAATATCATGTTTATTGAAAGTTGTCATGATTTGCTGAGCACCTAGAGCCCCCTTGAGAGGGTCTTTACCTGTTCTCATTTCTTGGACCATTTCTCCTCCTTGTCTCTGACCTATCACGTTCAGAGTTTCAGGGCTATTGCTCCAGTCTTTGGTCCATTTGGAGTTGATTTGTGTGCACATGGAGAAATGGGAGCTATTTTTACTCTTCCACACATGGATATCCACTTTATCAGACCATTTGTTACAGGCTATTCTCTCTCCCTTTGCATTTTTGGAATCTTTGTCAAATATTAGTTGGCTGTGGCTTCAGGGGTTTACACCTGGACCTCTGTCCTGGTCTGTTGATGCTGTTATTGCTGTCACGACTCTAATATAAAACAGAAAAAAGGCATGGTGATATCTTCAATCATATTTACTATTTTGAACAATTCACTGATTTACTTGGATATCCAAGATCTTCTCTGCTCCTATATGAATGTTAATCTTTTCTATTTCAGTGCAGACTGTAAGCAGATTTTGCCAGAATTGCAATGAATCTTTATATTGTTTTCAGTGAGATATCCTTCAACCTCTCCTCTCTAACTCATTCCATGTCTCCCTTTCAAACTCATGACCAAATCTTCTTTAATTAGTCTTGCTAGTATGTACATGCTTTTTGTGATAACCACTGACATAGGATAATCCATGGGGGACTAGGCCTTGGAGAAAACTGATTCTCCCTGTCACAGGAGCCATTTATTGCCATTTTCCTAAATTGCCATGATTTCTATTGTATCTCAGATGCATCAAGGGAGTTGAGGGTTTATGGGTGCTGCTTCCCTGTCATGTCTAGAAGACACTAGCTTGCAGTACAGCACTGGTTCTCTGGTTTTTACAATTTTTATTCCCTCTTCCAAGATGGTGTCCTAGGCTTGAGTACAGTGATTGCATTGAGGATACAACAATTGGGGCTGGACACACAACAGTCACATGTTCTCTGACTCTTGGCCAGTTTGGGATCTCTGTAAGAGTTTTTATCTGTTGCCAAAAAAGGTCCTTTTTTGAGTAATGAGAGCTATACTTTTCTCTGAGTATACAAATAGAAATACAAGTAGAAACTATGTTAGTTTAAGAAAATGTCATTAGTAGGTTCTCCTCTAGGGCCTATGACTGTCTAGGTTAGCAGGACAAGGCATGAGTTCCTTCCTATTGTTTGAGATGAAAGTATAATTAGCCAGATGTTGGTTACTCCCAAGACATAAATGTGACTATTGCACCACTGGGGATACCTTCCCCCACTTGTCATTGTTGTGGTTTATAAACTTTACAGTGGGGTATGACTATTGATTGTTTTTCTCCCCTTGTTTCCTGCATAGCACCTTCCAATACTGAGGGCTAGTCCCCAATACAGGGGCTTCTGAGTCAGATTTAGCTCAAGTCCTATGTCTGAAATGTATGGTGTCTTCAGCAATAGGATTGTACCTTCACGTTCTATGAGGAAACCAAGAGCAGGGGTAATAGCCTGTATTGTTTTTGGAGTCTCTTGGACTCAGTTGACCAACAAGTGGAAGGGAGATTTCCCATAACTGGCACCAGGATTTTTGTTAAGTAGTCTACGGCTCTTGTGGGGGGTATTCATACCATGTTTCATAATTCCATCATATATACTCATATATACTATATATGTATTTATAAGTATGATTATGAAATAATGTGTTTGCCTATGGCCTTTTCAAGCATCCTGAATGGTCAATTTTATTGACCTCTACTTCATCCCTCTTTCTCTGTATTGCCCTCCTCCCTCCCTAGTTAAAATCTTCCCCCTGTTTTTCCCCTTCCCTCCTTCATAGCATTTGTGCCCTAGTGTCCAAGAAAATAACTGCAACAAATGCTGGTGAGGACGCAGATGTAGCCAGATATCAATGACAACCTTTCCTCAATTGACTACTCTACTAAACTTCCCCTCTTTTGTGTATTGAACAGTGTATTGACCTTTCATCTAGGTCTTAAGGGACAACATCTGATATAACATACTAATATCAATACATTTATTACATAAAATAGGTTAAAATTCCATGTGTTACAATTAAAAAGAGATTTTCCTATTGCAGATAATTCTTATTAGAGCCCCCTTCATGTCTCTGTTCCTCAGGCTGTAGATGAAGGGGTTCAGCATGGGAGTCACCACTGTGTACATCATAGCCATGACAGTCTCCTTCACATTAGAATTATTAGCTGATGGACAAAAGTAAACACCAATAACTGTCCCATAGAACAGAGACACCACAGACAAGTGGGATCCACAGGTGGAGAATATCTTATGGATGCCCTGGGGAGAAGAAACCTTGAGAATGGAGGAGACAATTCTTGCATAGGACATAACAATGAGTAGGAATGGTACAATAATGATGGGCCCTCCCATAATAAATATCATTAACTCAATAATATAAATGTCTGAGCAGGCAAGCTTCAGAAGTGCAGTTATGTCACAGAAAAAGAGGGGGATCACATTGTTCTCACAGAAAGACAATCTAGTCATGAGTAGGGTGTGCATCATGGCATTGAATATGGCCAACATCCATAATGGCATCAAGAGACTGGCACAGACCTTGGGGCTCATGATGCTGATATAATGAAGAGGGAAACAGATGGCTACATAGCGGTCATAGGCCATGGCCACAAGAAGCAAGCTCTCCATATCTCCAAAGACCATAAAAAAGTACATTTGTGTCAGACAACCCACATAGGGGATGGATGGGTCCTGGCTCTGCATGTTCTGCAGCAATTTGGGCATTGTGACAGAGGAGAAGCAGAGGTCAGAGAAGGACAAGTTGCTGAGAAACAAGTACATGGGAGTGTGGAGATGGGAGTCCAGTAGAATGAGGATGATGATGATGAGGTTCCCCAGGACAGTGGTGAGGTACATGGCCAGGAACAGGGCATAGAACAGCTGCTGGTGCTCTTGGGGGATGGGCAGGCCCAGGAGGAGGAACTGGGAGATGACACTTTGGTTGTTTCCAGTCATGATCTGCCTCCAATGACTTTCAGAAAAATAATTAACAGTTTTATAAACTCCCAATGGTTGAACGTGTGTGAGTTCATAGACCAATTCTAATCTTTTTCTCATTTCCTTACTTTAGAAAGAATTTTTCTTCACTTTTTATATTCTTTAATTTTTATAATTTTTACTTCACTCAAGTATAGAATAACCTTGATACCTTAATTTCTCCAGTTGTCCCTGGTAACAGATTCATACAACCCCAGTCCTTTATACTCTGCTGACAATCCCACCAATCCATTTCTATTACACACATGGCATGTTGCAAGTTCTACAGTAGTTAATCTTACTCTCATCAAAATAACTGTAATCTCTACATACAAATATATTCACTCATTATTACCATGAATGGCTTTTCTTAACATTGCTTTGGCATGTTCTAATAGTCTAGTATTGCCTAATGAATGACTCCTAATTGCTTCTGATACACAAAAATGTATTGACTTATCTATTTCCTGCCTACCTACTTATACTAGGCAACTGTGGTTCACAGTTTTATAGTTTAATTCTGTGAATATTCTTGAAGGATTTTTGTACACCCAATCCTCATAATTCTATATAAGTCCCGAGATAAACACAAATACTTTAATGTGCCAGAGTACCATTTAAAAGTCAGGTATAGCAGTCTCTTTAATCTACAGAAGTCACTACCTCATTGCTGACTAATCATCTTTCTTGGTTTTTGTCCACAAGCATTGAAGACTCAATCCATCCCAAGAGTAGTTTACTCCTTCTTCTCCCAACATCTTTCTCCCATATCTCTTGTTTCTCATAATGTAATAAAAGGAATTCAAATGGCATTATATACATTTTATTGCACATCATTTTTCCTTACCTTGTACTCTATCTATCACATCATTTAGGTGCTCATCTTCACCTTCCTTTTATCCAGCCATTTAAAACCATCCAATCACATTCTTAGAGTTGGAGGCCACCATTTCTTGTCTGACATATTGAAGTCAACATTAAATTCTAACCCATGTCCCATGTCTCAACAGTATTATCTTCAGTATGTTTAACCCACACCGGCATCCTGAGATGGAAATACAGTCCTCTCTTTCCTGATTCATTCTTCAGATGACTATCTTGTTCTTAAGGACAAAATTCCTTTCATTTGCACAATCAGTACTAGCTTACCTGACTTGTACCAACTTCTACAGTCCAATATGGCCTTACCCAGTGCCTGTATTCTTCTCTTCAGCAATTCTGTATTTCACATTGAAGTTTGTGCCTCCATAATTTCTTATTTGGTATTCTCCTAGTCTATCATGTCCTCTCCTTTGTGGTGTGGCTTGTCCAACCCATCTTTCCACAATATGACATGCTATTTGCTAAGTCAACACTTTCTGTGTTCCTACACACAGTAATACCTTCTACCATGGTGCTCCAGCATCTGGTACTCATCTCACAGCTACCAATGGCCCTAATCACATTTATTATTGCCAAAGTATAGATTTCATGCAAGAAAGGTCATGCCTCCCCTCATACTGAAATAAAGCCACCCCTGCATGAATGTGACCCAGTGTTCACAGAGATTTCCAGGTAGTACTGTAGACTGAGACAAGAATATTTCAAATCTAAGGCAGAAATGCACATTGAATCCAAATAATTGTTCTTCTTCAGTCTCCCAAGAATATAAAGTCATTAAACTTGACTTTTTACCATGGAAACTTGACACTCGTGGTTAGCTTCAGAGACATCATTGTATTTATGGAAAGTTTTAGGGTGGTGAAGATGTTTTGCTCTTTTCAAAAATATTCATGATTCAAAACTTTCATCCTTCAATTCATATTACTCAACAGATGTTGAGGAAAATAATTATTATGGGTAATTTATAAAGACCAGAAAAACAAACAAATATGAAACAGTAGTCATGTTTAATCCTTCACTTAAGTTTATCTTCAGATATTCATATCTAACTACCTAACATGATAGTTAATTATTGTAGGAAGTGGTATAGGACTTGATAGCAATTTTGGTCCAAGTATTGTTACAGATATTTCTATGAAGGGGTTTGCAATGTTATTAACACTTAAATTAGTAAGTAACATTATCAGAGAAAGTAACTTTAATCCTTCATAATGTAACATGCCTCACATGAGCAGTTGGAAGAAAAAAGAGAAAATCTACAGTTTCTTGAGAAACATCATCCAGACTGCCTTGGATTTGACACTGTAACCTCCACTCTTCTGGGGAATCTGGTCTGCAGCTACTAGACTTACCAATTCCCAGTTATGTGGGCTGTATCTTTAAAACAGATATTTGTCCTGTTCTGTTTTCTTCTAGATAATTCTGTCTAATGAACCCCAGTCTATATCAAAGTTGGCAAAGAAGTCATGAGAAGCATCAAGACATGTGGGGACAGGGGTTGGGCATTTAGTTCAGTGGAACAGTAGCTCTCTAGCATGCCCAAGGCCCTGAGTTCCACCTCTAACTGAAAAAAATAGAAGAAAATGAACAATACACAAAGAAATGGGAAATCCTTTTACTGACACTGTCTGACAGAGTCCAGCTGCTGGAGTCTCCATCCTGCTGATGGTCGCTTGGGCAGCTACACTAACAGTTTAACACTTGCATGTTATGTTTGGTGACAAAGGGAAGAACAATACAGGTGAAATCGTGCACCTAGTTTCTCAGAATTATTCTTATTCTGTGAATGAGTGGAGCCCATGTCTTATGGAGGCTTACATGCAGAGATTACAAAGCAGAGGTCACCTGTGAAGTTTGCTGCTGCTGACCAATGGACTTCACTTCTTCAGTTATTGATCTGAATAGTGGATGAGAATCTCCTATGGATATGATTCTGCCAGTTACTACATATGCAACTCAACTGAGATTCTCTGAAAACACTGACTCTGGTTTTGAAACTGATAGTCATCTTTATAAATGGACACTCATGTGATGCCAATAATGTAGTTAATGTGTTGCAGTAAGGAGAAAGTTCTTTAGGAGAGGAGATTTGTTCAAAGTTTACTAATGTTCCAAAGCTAAAGATACACTAAAAGAATGCTTAAGAACTCCTGCATTGCCCTCCCCACAAAGAGCTGTTATTAGGTTGAAATGAAAAAAGATTTGCCTAGTAAGTAGTTGTAATAACCCCATAATTACCAAAATTATTATCAATGTAATATGGAACAAGGTATTTCTACAAAGTGTTACAAAGTGCATAAATGGCAAAGAATGTTATCATACCTGAAAACTTCAGTCATACCATCACAAATCTGGAAATGCAAGATCCACAGTTGGACAGTAAGATACCTCCTGACAATTTATCTAGGATGACTGAAGATATATTAAGGTCCCTGCTTCAGACCCTGGTCACCTTTATTCATTATAAGACAGGAAAGAACGGTCTCTGTAGTCAACACTTTCCTACATGTCCCCTTCTAGCATCTCTGGACCCAAAGGCTCTGCATCCCAGAGGAGTCCAGATCCTGTATGACTCATTAAAGATACAATAATTGCCCAGGACCTATCTAGGACCAATTCTTTCCCTGATGTGGGAACTGATGATGGCCACTGATCACTCCTGAACATACTTAGTGGAATGTGGAAATGAAGAGAAAGTCAGATGCATTCTTACCCTTTGCGTGTTAAGGGAAAGTTCAGGATTTATGTGTAATTACAGCTTAGATTTTTAAGTAAGCTAATGGTGGGCTATTTGAAAACCACTAAAATAATTGCAAATGCTCTGTGGTTAAAGCAATTGGCTGCTTTGATCTAGATTATCATTTCTGGGGATGGAGTTGTTTATAATATTCTTTGTTACTCTCTGACTTTTTTGGACATGTATACTGTGCCTCCTCTTTCATTTCTCATCTTTGGGACTTATGTCCACTTTGGTTTTTAGCTTGGCTAGTGGCTTTTTTTTTTAATCACTCTATTTAAAGGGCCATCTTTTGGCTTCATTTAATTATTTTGGCCTTTGGTTTTCAATGTAAACTGAATCTTTCCCTGTCTCTCTCTTTCTCCCTGTCTCTCTGTCCCTGCTTCTGTCTCGCCCTGTATGTCTGTGTGTGGGCTTATGTGTGTAAGTTTACTTTTCTCCACTTCCTTTAATTTCAAGGCATTCTTCTTTTTCTAAGTTCCTAGCACAATTAACTTTAGATCTTTTTCTTTTCCAGTGTTTGTATTCCAAGGCATAAATTTCCCTTTAAATTCTAAGTTTGCTGTTTTTCCAACAATTTCTCTATGTCAAGTTCAAAGTATATTTAGGTCTTGGAATTCTAGCTCTTTTATTATGGTGTAGCAAAGAAGAACAAGAAAAATAACCAAACTATTTATACATTGGGGAGTATGTGGTAAAGCTATTAATAGGCAACATAATAGTTCATGCAGAATTCCAGAACCTTGAAAAAGGGTTCTAGAAGTACTAAGCTAGCAACATCACACAATACAAATCTGGAAGTACATATTGAAACATTTCTTAATCACTAAATAGTTTGTTATTAACTTTCTGACATACACTAACTTCTCCCTCACACAGGGGAATATGTTCCAATGCCTCAGAAGATGCCTGCAAACAAAGTTGATACAAAAATTCTATATTGTGAGGTTTTCTTCCATAAATGTTTGTGTATGGTAAAATTTCACTTGCAAATTAGGCACACTAAAGACTAACAGTAAATAAAAACAATGGTTATAATAATTTACCATAATTAAAGCCATCTGATGACTCTACATTTCTCTCTCAAAAAATATTTCACTGCATTACCCTCACCTTTCTCCTTTTGGTCATGAGGACTATTATAATGCCTATGCAGCAGGAAGTAAAGTGAAAGACACAGGCAGTGTAGTACAGCTGTAGGCTGCTCTCTAAGCTTTGTTTGAAGATTTACCTGTCACTTCCTGTATAAGGCTTCACAGTACAAGAGTGGATTTGATTCTCAAGATGGCAGAAGAGGACCTCACAAGGAGGGTAGCTGACAGAATGTGGAAATGCTAGATGAGATGATTATTCAGATCTCTTGTAGGACAGAGACTGAGGGCACTCAGTTTTCATCATACTGCATGGGGTGACATATTGTTAAATCTGAGAACTAGTAATCTCTGACATTTTCCATTTAATACATTCAGACTTCACCTGAATGTCTTTATTAAGGAAGAATCAAAGGTGGAAGTCTCTAAAATGCACTATATACCTATCTGAAGCTGTCACAGAAACAGTTTATTTTGGCTCATGTCTTGAGAGGTTAGGCCCACCACAGCAGGAAGGCATGGCAGCAGAAATATTGGGTAACTGGTCATATTGAATCCACAGGCAGGAAACACAGCGGTGAAGGTTGGTATTACATCATCTAGTACTGTATGTGTAAAATCTATTTTAGATTTTAAATTAAAGTGTTATGTCAGGTGTTCAGTTCACATGGGTCCGTGGAAAAATCAGTCACTCTAGGATGACTTTTAGCCTTTGCAGCTGCAGGGCAATCAGCTTCTGGTGAACTGACGGACAGTAGCTTTGAAAAAGGTTTTTTTATTGTTATACAATTTACACCTTTGCAGATCAATTTCTGCATACCAAAACCTCTTATCTGAAGCTTCCCAAAGAGACAAATGCCAAAGCAATTCCCAGTCACAGGACATCTCTGAGTTTTCATCATACTGCATGGGGTGACATATTTTCTGAGTCCTCCCACAACCAAGTTTTGCATAGTCAAATAAAATGACTCCTAATGAAATCCATCTACACTTATAGATCAGTGTCTTATTCAGTCATCATCAGAGAAGCTCCTTCCTGCAGCAGATGGGAACCTATGATGAGACTCATAGTCAGACATTACTTAGAGGGAGAATCCTTGGAACACACAGCTATAAATGGGATGTCTCCATCAAGTACCTCCTCTCAAAGATCAGAGAATCCGCTGATGAGGAAGCAGAAAGAATGTAAGAACCAGAGGGGATAGAGGATACCAGGAGAATAAGGCCCTCTCAATCAACTGAGCAACACTCATATGAGCTCACAGAGGCTGAAGCAACCATCACTGGGCAAACAGAGGTCTGCACCAGGTCCTCTGTGTATACATTATAGCTTTCAGCTTAGTATTTTTATGGGACTCCTGAAAGTGTGAATGAGTGGGTCTCTGACTCTTGTGCCTGCTCTTGGGGCTCTTTTCTTACTGTTGGGTAGCATTGTCCAGCCTCAACATGATAGTTTTTGTTTTGTTTAGTCAAAAAAAAAAAAATCAAACAATGGTTAGATACTCTCACAACGTTTGTGCCACTATTGCAGCAACATATCATGAAGGCAGATCACCATTGCACATCAAAGGCTTTAGAGCTGAGTTGTTGTTGTTTACCTTCCTCTCTGGTAGTTTGCAGGCTACCTTCTAGTACCATGAACATATTCAGCATGGGTAAAGGTTCTAGTTAGGCACCAGTTTGTTTCTCCATGAGATATATTGGTGTTGTTATCAGCAACAGGTCATTACCATCAGTTTGTAGAGAAACCTCCAGCAACTGGAAATAGTTACATCTAATAGTTATTGGCTAAAGGGGTACCAGGGAAACCTCAAAACAACCCAGGATATTTCCAAGGCTATTAGTTGCTCTCTAAAGACTGATGGTACAGACATAACGTCTTCTAATTTTGGTGCAAAAAATTCTATATACAGAAAAAGAACCCCAGTCTACCTGTCCCATTGTTTACAATAATTCTTTCAAGGAGGACAATAGAACTTAGTATTTGCATAAATGTTGAGGAAATCTATGACATCTTTCTCTGTGATCCTGAGAGGTCTCAGTGCAAAAACTGAAAAGCGTCTTCAGAAAGATGGAGATGAGGTGCTGTCAAGTTCACCTAGTTAAAGTATAGTACTAGCTCTGCTGCTGTGGCTGAAATAAGGTTTGTGACAGAGGACCTCCAGTAGCAAATAAAGTGTATATGCTTCCTAAAGGGTGTATTCCTCTGTTGGGGAATGTGGCAACAGTTTCACTGACATAGAAGTTGAGGATACTATTCAACCATGTCTGCGCCTTTTGTCAGTGTGTCTAAAGGGCTGAAATAAACTTAAAGGAGGAAAGGGTTGTTCTATTCATGATTTCAGATATTTCTGTCCATGGCCACTTGGCTTAGCATCTGTGATCTCACATGGAGGTGACACATCAATAGAAAGATATGGGAGAAGAAAGTTGTTCACCTTATGGTAACCAGAAAGCAAAGAAAGAAAGATGGAGCAACAGAAAAAGCATGCTTGTGATCACTTCCTCCAAATAAGACCACACTCTATTTTCTTTGATATCTGCATAATGACATCATATTATGACCCCATCACTGGATGGATCCATTGACTAGGTCAGGGTTATAAAGATCCTATCACATCTGCAAAGCCTTATGAACATTGTTTTTGGAACTAGACCTTCAAAACACAAGTTTAAGGAAACATTTCATAACCAAAGCTTAATATTTGTGTAAAATACTAAATAAAGAGCAGAGTTATCATTCTGTGTTAGATGAATGATACTTATTACTAAAGAAGATCTTGAGTTATATACACAACTGGAACAGAGACCTGAGCTTAGAATACTGAAGAATTTATGGCTACATCACAGTATTCCCATGTACAAAGCTAAATGTTAATACAATCTATAGTGATCTAATGATTGTAAGATCAACAAATACGTAGAATCCCTGGGAATGAAAGTTTTCAAAGTATCATGATTTACAGCATCTGAGCCAGATGATGAGAGCCAAGTGCAAGGAACAGGTACTGAAATCAGAAATTACAAATGTCATCTATGGTTCTGTGGCCAATGGTATGACTATAATAATGGGATATGCTGTTAAATTTCACCTAGAGAGGTAAGGAGCCAATGGCTTTTAAAAGATATTGCCCCAACAAATAATTGAACATGATGTGAGGGAGTTATTTTTCTTATTTATTGGCTTAGATATAAAATCAGCCCATATACAATTAATCTTCATTAGTAGTATATGTATCTCTCCCTGGGGCCTGTATATATCAAGTTGGGTTGTATTGAGATTGGGTCACATGGGAATATTTCCAAAGCATGCACTTCTTGTAGTAGTATGCTGCCATAAAATTTGGCTGATTCTAGTGTGAATTATTATAAGTCTAATATATTTTAAATCATGTACATTATGGTGCTTAATTACTTTAGGAGTCTCCTAACTGTACCTTTTAACCCTCCATAAATTAGGCTCTAGGTATGAATGGTTCCTCCCAATAGAACCAATGACTACATGTCTATCTGTGAGTTTCATGCCAATTTCACCTTCCCCCAAACAAAACCAAATGTGATCAGGGCTGTATCAGTCACTATTACAGACTCTTAATTGGTCCTAGAAAGTTCATGACTAATTAATTTGTCTTTATTGAGTGATTTTAGGATCCGGACTCCTCTGGGAATGAGTTCCCTTAGGCCCAGGAATGAGTAGAATGGGAGATATGAGCAGGGATGGTACACAGATCATGACCATAGAAGCATAGCTTCATTAGCCTGCAACTAATAAAGAGATTGGCTCAGGCTTGAGTCTTAGAGTCACTTGAAGACATTCTTGGTGAGTTGGGAAGAATAGCGACTAACCAACTTTTAATGTCCTTCTAACCCAAAGGTCTAGTTTTCCAGGTTGTATAATTTCCTACAGTGTTGAATTTTACCTGTGACAACTTCTCTGTTCTGTGCCTTGCTACCTTTCATGTCCTTCTAGCCCTCCACAAGCATTTTCACTATTGTTCTATTGTTTTCCAGGTACTTTGTTGATGATAATATTTATCAATATCACTCCATACTACATTTTCACAAGATTCTATCACACCAGTGTAATGTCAGCTCTGTGATCCATACAGGCTTGATGGAGTCATTCTTAAACTTTGTTTTATTTTTAAAATAACTGAAGAGATAGATCTCCTCCTAAGAATGGTACTTTAATTTTTCTGAATAACCTAATCATGGATAAAATTAAAGGTAGCACAGTCCATTAACCACAGCAACTGACTTTCTGTGGCTGTTGATTAAAAATGAAAATTAGGGCCAAGCGGTGATGGCACATGCCTTTAATCCAGCACTTGGGAGGCAGAGGCAGGCGGATCTCTGTGAGTTCGAGGCCAGCCTGGGCTACAGAGTGAGTTTCAGGAAAGGCGCAAAACTACACAGGGAAACCCTGTCTTGAAAAACAAAACAAAGAAAAGAAAAGAAAATTAGAACTGAAGGAAAACAGGAAATATTTGAATAAGATACCCTGGTGGTTTTCACACACTTTAAATTTTAGAAACACCATCTTAGGTGTTTCTTAGGTTAACTGTAGCCAGGGAACTTGGGGTTTCATGGGTCAGGAAACATGAAACTGCTGTCTCCTCCACACAGCATCTACATATGAAATATCTCATCTGTGATTCCTAGTCAGTCTAGACACCAGAGATGGGGTCTTGTCAGGTACAAGGGAGGCAAACTTCTAACTCTGTGTGTAAGTTTGCAGTAGATATTTCCCCCCTTAATGCCAACAGATAACCTTGAAATATAAAAGTTATTAATGAAGATGAATTAAACATTTTAGGTGGGAGACCTCAGTATATGGTCTTCCTGGAAGTCTCTATGTCCCATTTGTCAGGTTTAAGGCAAAATGGGGTTTATTGAAATAAGAATATTCCAGAAATCCAAAGAAGCCATAACATACCCGCATATAAGAGTGCATAGAAATAGGGGTTGAGGGTGATAGAGAGATGAAGAGTAAATAAGGATTCATTTTAACAAGTCATCTCCCTGGACTACAGAGACTGGCCAGCCTGGAATTAGGAAGTCAGGGAAGTGAGCTGATGTCTGCACAAGTCCTGGAATTACAGTCTTGAAACTAAAGGCACTCTGCAGCAGGGTCCTCTTTTCCTTAGGAGATTGCGGATCCTTCTGTTAATGCTTTCAGTTGATTGTATGAAGCACACCACATTATGCCAGGTGATTTGATTCACTCTCAGAGTGTACTGAGGTAAATAAATGTTAACCAAATTGCAAAATGTGTGCAAAACTAATATGAATTTGAGTTGACACATAAAATTATCAAGCACTTGGGGGCCTGTGTATTGGTGAAAGAGCTCACAGAGGATAAGGGTAGAAATATTTTCACATTTACTAAAAGTGCAACCATATTTCTTCTTAGGATACAGATATCGATGACATCATACAGAATGAAGACATTTAGATTATCATTTTAATTGGTAAGTTGAATAAGTCTCATACACAAAGTTACATGACATTGTCCATGTCTGCAAAATTACATACTTGAACCATTTAACAGGATGTCAAAATTATGGGTAAAGGGTTAAGGTTCGTAAATTTTTTTCACAGAAGAGCAGCAGTAGTTATTATAGTTTGATAGGAATTGGTGGTTTTAAAAGTGCATGAGTGCATTTCCTAGTGAAAAAGGAAACTGATAACATTAAAAGGATATGAGGTGAATGCAGTGTCCCTACTGCAGGATAAAGGCAGACATGCCTTTCCTCAACGGAGTTTACAACCTGGGGTGAGTCAGTTATAAACAGCTCATCAAGGCATCGAGTGCTGTAGGATGACTACCAGATATAATGGGAAAATGGCAACAGGTCTCACCTACTCTAGATAGACTTAGGAGATTTATCTTAGAAAGCCACACATACTGTACCTGAAAGAAAATTGGTAATCCAGGTGAGTGGAAGAAATGGGAAGGAACTGCTAGGCAGAAGGGACAGCAGATGTAAAAGGCAGAGTGCTGGAAGGTATAGCCTCAGACCCAGCATTACTGGAAAATGAAGTGCAAGCATCACTGTATAAATGAATGGGACTGTGGAGGTAGGGAAGATTGGGTACTACAATGTCAACTGTGCCCCTGAAAGAAATTTAGCTTTCATTTTTTTCTTTTTTCTTTTTGTTTTTTTTTATTTTATAATTTAATTTAATTTTACATATCAGCCATGGGTTCCCCTGTCCTCCGCCCTCACCCCTGCTTTCCTCCCAGCCCACCCCCTATTCCCATTCCCTCCAGGGCAAAGACTCCCCTGGGGATTCAGCTCAACCTGGCAGATTCAGTCCAGGCAGGTCCAGTCCCCTCCTCCTAGTCTGAGCAAAGTGTCCCTGCATAAGCCCCAGGTTCCAAACAGCCAGCTCATGCACTAAGGACAGGTCCGGGTCCCACTGCCTGGGTGCCTCCCAAACAGTTCAAGCTAATCAACTGTCTCACTTATCCAAAGGGCCTGATCCAGTTGGGGGCTCCTCAGCTTTTGGTTCATAGTTCATGGGTTTCTATTAGTTTGGCTATTTGTCCCTGTGCTTTTTCCAATCTTGGTTTCAACAATTCTAGCCCATACAATACCTCCTCTTTCTTGCCAGTTGGACTCCTGGAGCTCCACCTGGGGCTTGTCCGTGGATCTCTGCATCCACTTCCATCAGTCATTGGATAAGAGGTCTAGCACGACAGTTAGGGTGTTTGGCCATCCAATCACCAGACTAGGTCAGTTCAGGCTTTCTCTTGACCATCACCAGTAGTCTACAGTGGAGGTATCATTGTGGATTTTTGGGGACCTCTCTAGCATTTTGCTTCTTCCTATTCTCATGTGGTCTTCATTTACCATGGTCCCTTATTCCTTGTTCTCCCTTTCTGTTCTTGATCCATTTGGGATCTTCCGCTCCCCTAGGCTCTCTTTCCCTCGAAACTTGCCCTTCATTACCCCCACGCACATCCCATCCATTTCTCTGTCATTGGGCAATCCCTGTGTTTTTCTTAGGGTCCCATTTTCTAGGTACCCTCCCTGGAGTTGTGAGTAGCAGTCTAGTCATCTTTGTTTTACATCTAGTATCCTACTATGAGTGAGTTCATACCATGTTTGCCTTTCTGAGAACAACGAGAATCCACCAACAATTCACTCATTAGCAAGGAAAGATGATTGGATTTCTACTTTACATATAAAGAGGAAAAGAAAATTATTTGAGGCAGGCGGGCAGCGGTGGTGCACGCCTTTAATCCCAGCACTCGGGAGGCAGAGCCTGGTGGATTTCTGTGAGTTCAAGGCCAGCCTGGGCTACAAAGCGAGTCCCAGGAAAGGTGCAAAGCTACACAGAGAAACCCTGTCTCAAAAAAACAAAAAAGAAAGAAAGAAAGAAAGAAAGAAAGAAAACAAACAAAGAAACAAAGAAAGAATTTGAAAGAGCTGAAGTAAATCATAACCACTAAGGAAACATAACCAATTGGCAAACAAGAGAAAAGTTAATATATTTTGTATCTCATGTAACAGTAGAATTTAGTGCTTAGTCTTACTAGAACTTGATATGCCACGTTCTGTCAATATCCATGTGAGGCCTGCCCATTTCTGGTTAGAAACAGATGAGGACTGGATAGGGGGTGGGTAGGAGAGGGAGTGAGAAGGGACGGGGAGGAGAGGAGAAAAGGGAAACCGAGGTCAGGTTGTAAAACAAACAAATGAAAGAACAAACAAACAAATAAAAGAGTATAATTTAAAGGATTTAATATAGAAACATACAAAAATCTACAAAAGACTTAGTCTTTTATGTCTATAGAAATTTTTGCAGTTTTGGTATGATGATAATATTTTGATGACTATGAGATTAATTCTTATAAATGACATGTCATAGACATATGTTCATTTTATTTGAAATTTTGAGGGACCCACTATTTTCCAAACAGATATTGCAGAAAGGTCATGCCTGAAGACAACCAAACTGTCATCTCCCAGTTCCTCCTCCTGGGCCTGCCCATCCCCCCAGAGCACCAGCACCTGTTCTATGCCCTGTTCCTGGCCATGTATCTCACCACTGTCCTGGGGAACCTCATCATCATCACCCTCATTCTACTGGACTCCCATCTCCACACTCCCATGTACTTGTTTCTCAGCAACTTGTCCTTCTCTGACCTCTGCTTCTCCTCTGTCACAATGCCCAAATTGCTGCAGAACATGCAGAGCCAGGACCCATGCATCCCCTATGCAGGCTGCCTGACACAAATGTATTTCTTTTTGTTTTTTGGAGATCTTGAGAGCTTCCTCCTTGTAGCCATGGCCTATGACCGCTATGTGGCCATCTGTTTCCCCCTTCATTACACCAGCATCATGAGCCCCAAGCTCTGTGTGAGTCTAGTGGTGCTGTCCTGGGTGCTGACCACATCACATGCCATGTTACACACTTTGCTCTTAACTAGATTGTCTTTCTGTGAAAACAATGTGATTCCCCATTTTTTCTGTGATCTATCTGCACTGCTGAAGCTGGCCTGCTCTGATATTCGCATTAATGAGTTTGTGGTATTGATCATAGGAGGACTTGTTGTTGTACTTCCTTTCCTACTCATCATAGCATCTTATGCACGCATTGTCTCCTCTGTCCTCAAGGGCTCTTCAACTCGAGGCATCCACAAGGTCTTCTCCACTTGTGGTTCTCACTTGTCTGTGGTGTCACTGTTCTTTGGGACAATTATTGGCCTTTACTTATGTCCATCTGCTAATAACTCTACTGTGAAGGAGACTGTCATGTCTTTGATGTACACAGTGGTGACTCCCATGCTGAACCCCTTCATCTACAGCCTGAGGAACAGAGACATGAAAGGGGCCCTAAAAAGAGTATTTCAAAAGAAAAGTCTCTTCTGATGATGGTAATCACCCTTTAGGGTGTTTTCATAACAATATCAGGTAGATATATTGATATTAACATTACCAATGCTTGACTTTTCCCCACTTTGGGCTATTTTATTAATGGAGCATTCTGTGTAATTATTCAATGTTCAAAAATGTGAATGTTATTATTTAATTATTCAAAAATGTCTATTTAACTAGGGACCCCACTGTGAGTTGATGTCCTTGTGATTTATAAAACTATAGTATAAGAGCTAAGAGTTTTCTAAAGTGACATCCCCACTTCTTACATCAGTGCGGGTGGGGGAAGTGGAAGGAGGGATGAGAGGGAGATATGTGGTTGGTATGTAAAGTGAATTAAAAAAATTAAAAACAAAAAATGTGTCATGGATCTTATAATTTTCTTCAGAACTCTACTTTCTCTATGTAATCATTTTAAAAATATGTTTCATAATCTGAGTTCAATGTTCAGAAACATCCATACATTTTACCCTTCCAGATATGTGCTATTATTTCCCAAATATATCATCTTACAAGAAATTTTCACACAATATGGTATTTAAGCATGGTCCCCATTTTAAATTCCTGAGTATGTAATCTTTTCTGGGACAGGCTGGCTGTAAATAGATTTTTCAACGCTGTCAGTACAGCATTGTATTTTGTGTTTTCTTGAGAATTACACCCAAGGGATGTAATTTTTCTCCAGTA